>NC_059180.1:6266200-6512353 GCF_019923935.1 Bubalus bubalis
TCTTCCACTCCCAACAGCCTGCCTCTACTTCCTCTCTCACTTTTACCCAGACTTCAGACCAACGCCTGTGTCTTGGGCATGGGCGAGGCGTGGAAAGGGCAGAAAGGAGGGGAGAGTCTATTGCCATCCTTTTATCTCAACAAGTGGCTTGCTAGACCAGGGCAGGGTTCCTGCCAGGCTGGAGGCATTCAC
Source organism: Bubalus bubalis (assembly GCF_019923935.1). Taxonomy (NCBI): domain Eukaryota; kingdom Metazoa; phylum Chordata; class Mammalia; order Artiodactyla; family Bovidae; genus Bubalus; species Bubalus bubalis. The sequence goes on from NC_059180.1 coordinate 6,266,393, forward strand.
TGCTCAGACCTCTGCAGCCGGGTTTCTGCTTTCTCTGCTCAGCCCGATTGGGAGGGGCCCAGGGCCTGCTGGGGGAAGTCCCAGGCCATGGAGCTTGGGTGAGCTTCTTAGAGGGCCCTCTCCAGGGAAGGGCAAGCAAAAGCCGTGGGGAGGGGAAGCTGGGGTTATCCCCCAAGGAGGTGAGTCTTGTGACAGGAAATGAAGCAGAAACAATCTGTTGGCTTCTGTCTCTGGTGGGCCCTGTGTTTACCAGGGTGGATGACAGCCTGACGCCCCAGGAACCCCCTCTGCTCCCAGCCCTGCTGTGCACAGAAAAAAGACCTGTCACAGGAGAAGACCGTTCCAGAGAGGCTGGGAGGGTCAGATGCGTCTGCCCGCCCCGCCCACTCCACCTGCCTGCTTTCTCTGGTGTACACTGCAGGGGCCTGTGGGAGAAGGGGTGGGGAGCAAGTTCTGATGGGGTGCACAGGGGGCAAAAGCTCAGAGGAGCGGAAGGGAGCAGGGCTGGAGGAGGCAGGGCCTAGGAGGCACAGGATGTGGTCTGTGAGAGAACGAGCTGCACTTCTCTTTTGTGAGCTCCGCCCCTCCCCCACCTCAGGATTCATCTTGCTATCAGGGCCCCAGGAACAAGTCCAAGGAACATCAGGGACCTAGGCCATGGGACAGCATGCGCAAGGAACACGCTGGCTCAGAAAGAGCTGGGCAAACAGGAGGAGAGCTTCCACATGATTGGGGTGGCAGTGCTGGAAGCCTTTAGTCTGTCAGGGCTGAAGGGCAAGGAGGTGTGGAGAGCAGGGTAAGGGCAACACTGACTGGCTCCCTGTCACTTCCCCTTTCCCACCCCGTTACAGGCACCCTGCATGGGGAGAGGGGCCAGAGGAGAAAGCCTGGGATGAGAGAGGCCCACCTGGCCTAGAACCTGGGCCCTGAAAGGACTGAGGGCTCCTGTGTGGAGAGCAGGGCAGAGAGGGGGTCACAGGAAGCTGGGACTGTCCCAGGAAAACAGGCTGCACCCTGAGCTGGGCTGCACCCTGAGCCGGAATTCTGGGGGAGGAGGCGGGAGGGGGTGGGAGCTGGGAGGGGCCCCGGAGTTCTTGGGAGTTTTCCCCAGGAGTCCACTCTCACAGACAGAGCCCTAAGGAAGTAAAGAATAACATTTGGTCTTTGTCAAAAAACAAGCAAGGGGGAGGGGAAAGGGAACAGACGGCGAGTGTCACCCAGCTGCTGAGGTCAGTCTGGAGCTGGGGGGTTAGGCGGCTGGGGGAGACTGAGAGGGACGGCAGTGGCTCCCGGGTTGCCTGAACTCACTCGCCGCAGAGGCAGCCAGTGAGTTTACCTAGCAACCCAAGACAAGCGGAGTGGTTTCAACTGGTTCTCTCCAGACAGTCGAGGAAAGACTAGGGTGTTTGCAAGTGAGCAGGCACCTGCTAGGCAGGGAATGCAGTCCCAGGGCAGTGTCATCAGGGGGTCACTCTCATCCAGCCTCAAGTCCCACCCTAGGCTCCGCTGGGGTGGGGCTTTGGGAATGCGGTCCTCCGCCCCTCTCCCAATCCCCACCCTCCCAGCTGCCAGCCCAAGGTCAGCGTCGGCCTTCTGAGCAGCTGAGGCCTGACTCACCTGTCACAGTGGAGTCCCCTACACCCTACCATCAACAGACACCAGGGTGGAGGGCGCATGATTAGAGGGATCCTAGGGGTGGGGGAGTGGGAAGGGCAGTGGGGACCGTCCCTAGCTAAGATTTCCTTCCTTTCAGCAACTGCCTCAAGTCCCTCCCCCCTGGGGAAAAGCAGAAACTGAAATGGGAATTCTAGGGTCTCTATGAGATCACAGGCTCCACAGTGACCTCACACACGCAAGGAGGAGGAGGAGTCTCAGATAAAGGGGTTAGGATAATGGGAGGAAGAACTCGCGCAGAAAAGAGTTGGGGGAGGTGGGAGATTTGCTTCTTTTCCACAGGCTGGCTGGGTGAAGAGTGGAGAGAGGCAGCAGCCTTAGGGGGCGGGACTACCAAGCGAAGGACACAAACTTGGGGTTGTCAGGGGCAAATCTATGGGAAGCGGGGGCCTGGGGCTGCTCGTATCTCGGTGGAACAGGGGAAAGAGCTGGAAACGAAGTGAGGAAAGAGAAAGGAGTCACGGGGGGTTTGGGGGGGAGGGGCTTTCGGGGGCTGCTTTATGGAATGACCAGAACTAAGGTTGAAGAGATCACGCAAATAAGCCAACCAGGTTAGGAGCGGGACCATTCTACAGGTGCGCAGATATGCAAATAAAGAGCAGCAGAGGGTGGGGGGGGGGGGGCTATCACGACGCTAGGCCAGGGACTCTGGGTGTTCAGCAAGGGCTCGTTGTCTAGTAGTTCTTAAAGTGGCGAGGGGGCTGGTAGCGGACTTATGCAAATCCAAAGAATCCAGAACTCCGATGGCCAGGTGATGGGGCGGGCCAGACGCCCCGGCCCCGGGAAGAAACAAGCGAGGGGCGGGACTATGCAAACGAGGGTCCCGGCCGGGCTCGGGGCCTGGTTGCACACTCACCAGCCTGGGTGATGTCTGACAGGTCGTAGCTGCGAGCCGCGCCCCGGGGGAAGTGCTTCAAACGCCGGTTAGACAGGTTCAGGGTCCCAGTGGCCACGGCCTCCTCTAGGGCCCGCTCTGCACTGCGGCTCCCGGGCAGACCTGGAGACCCTGGGACGGAGGTCGTGGCCGCCGCCTCCTCACCCCCGACGGCGAGTGGGGCCGCCACCGCCGCCGCCATCCGCTCCCGGCGGCTCCCGCTGCCTGACTGACGGGGACCCGCCGTCCCTCCTTGCCCCTCCCCCTCCTCGGAGCCGCCGTAGTCGCTTCCCGGGGGGAGGGAGCGGGCTCAGGGACCCGGCGGGCCAATCGGGACCCCGAGAAGCGTCGGAAGTGGCTAATCAGAACCCGTCGGGAGGGGTGAAGACTCCCGCACTGAGTGAGGCGAGAAGAAGGGAGGGGGACGAGATTAGAGCGCTCGCCAACGGCCGAGGTTCCAGGCCGGCCCGCCCCGCGCAGCCGCACCCAATCACAAATCTCAGGAGTGGGGATGGAGCCAATCAGGTCCAATCAGGAGGCGGAGACGCCCGGGGCTCCACTCTGCGGGGCTGGAGGCCGAGAAAGGCAAACCCTAAGCCTCGTCCAACGAGGACCAATCGCAAGCCAGATGTAGGCGAGTGACTGTCAAGAAGGCCTATTAGGTCCTCCCAAGGGAACCTGGCCCGGCCTCTTCTCTGAGGGACGGCTCTACCTACCAATAGTATGGGCGAGAAGAAGGCCCCCCCCCCCCCCTTCGCTAAGGAGGAGGCGGGTGAACTGGAACTTTTTGAGACTGAGATAAAAGAATGCGAGCGCACCGCGCTCGGCCGGCTCCAAGCGGTTGCAAGGGTAGAAGTTAATGTGTGCAAGTTGGATTTGTGAGCAAGCGAGCTCAAAGCTTTGAGGACCGTGGGGACTAGGGGGAGCGGGAGGCACGGTGATGCCTGAGGCCAATGTACAGAGGGGTCGTTGCCGCAGAAGGGATTGTGGATGCCATTCCAGCTGCGAAGGCTGGGGGCCCCCCGACAATCTGGAGTCCGAGCCGACCAGTGGCTTCCTAGGGGCTGGAGATACCCAGCTCAACTCCTGGAGAAAGGGTTAAGGAAGACCCGGAAAGCCTCGAAAATACACCCGGGCTATCCCGCTGCCCAAAGGAGCGTGCCTGGCTGGGCAGAAATTGTGATGATCAAACCTGCGGGATTAGTCTAGAAGGGACCACCCTCACCTAGAAGAAGTCCTCCGTTTTACAAACGAGGAAATAAACGGAGGGAAGTTGATGAGAAGTTGTCAAGAGAAAACAGCAAGTTACTAACAGCTCGCACTGGAAGCCAGGCTTCTCCCTGCATCAGCTTTTGCGTTGGACTTTTTTTCTGTTCGCCTCTCTTCTTTGGCTTCCAAGGTGAAACGGAGTGAATAAAGAGGACCCAGATGCAAGAGGAAGCTGCCTATACTTGTACCGTCTGCTGAGAGATATTAACATCCTGTTAGGTGGCATAAGGACCTAGTATAATCCACTTAATTGGTTAACAGTTGCCTAGCCACAGTAGCTGAAGAATCTCTCCCATAAGTCACAACTCAGATGTTGACATTCCGAGACATTTATTGAATTATTAGAATTCCATCCTATGTGTCTCAAACTAGGTGTTTACTGGTCCCCCTAAGTAAGGGAGTTGGATTGGATGGTTGACAGTCTACTAACACAGAAAACGAATGAGTCTATAATACTGTGCAGCTGAGAGCTGGTTGTCCAGGCCTAAATTCTTCAGCGTTGCTGGGACAGCCAGCCACTCCTTAGATGTATAGGTGCAGATCTTCTGTCCCCCTACATGGACAGATGCAGCCCCAGTTCCTGCTGCTTCTCATCCATGTCATCCCCCTCTGCCCATAAGACTAAGTTAATAGCTTAGACTCTGGGAGATATACTAAGCTTTCAGAGTAAATCTATTCCTTTCTTCCACCTTAATAGGTTGCCCTTCATGCATGCAACCATGTTACTGTCCCCAGGAAAGAAGTCTACTTTTGGATGTGTTCTTCATGAGAAAAGAGTAGTGTTTGTGCTCAGCTGTGGCTGCTGTCATCTGATGCATGCTGTCATGAGATAAATGGTCTAATTAACAGGGTCACCTTTCCCCCTCGCCTGTCAAACTGAGTTTATACTTTTATATATATATATATATATATTCTTGAGCTACAAATCCCCTGGCGGCTCTTAACTGCTAAGATATAAAGAATTCACCAGTGCTTCCCTTGCTAAAAGGGCATCAAGTGAAAAAAACACCCTGAAAGGAAAGGCCTCATCTACCAGTAGCTCACACTTTACTTGTCCTGTCCAATGCATATCCCATGAGCCCCTGGGTGGCCAGAACTGAGCTAGAACCAAGGAGCTGAGAGAAAATCCCAGGCAAGCTTGGGGAAAAATAGGTCACAGTGGCTGGGTAGTGAGGTCACAGAGAGAGGTTTGTCTGCCCCAGACTCCATAGGGGAGGAGCCTAGCAGGGCGAGGGGCCCCAGAAAGTCCCCCAAGCCCAGGCAGGGGACATGGTGTGGGAAAGGCAGCAGGGACGAGGGCCAGGGAGCTGAGTACGGGGGGCCAAGGGGCCCGGAGAGATGAGGGCAGGAGCAGGGAGGGGGCAGTCAGGATGGTGAGGAGAAGCCGGAGCCGGAAGCTGCAAAAATTGACCGGGCTGTGCAGACGGGAGGAGGGGCTCAGGGTGAGGGGGGAGGGCGGCGAAGCAAAGGGGGGACAGCAAGATGGCAGCCAGAGGTCAGGGGAGGAGTTGGACAAGGTACCAGGCAGACAGGGAGGGGTAACCCATGGACCCAGAGGAAAAAGATGGTAGGCTCTGACAACACAGAGCTGGGAGTGAGCAATGGGCCCCCCCAAATAGCAGTTAATAAGTAAGAGAAGGGAGAAAGAGAGGCATGACCTTCATGTGCACCCCCTTCTCCTTGGGCAGATAAAGCGGAGCTGCCCTTCATGTGGCCCTTCAGAACCTGGGGGTGAAGAGAAGAAGGGACGAGGAAACCCTGTTTCTGTTCAGTTGTTCCCCCCAGAGCTGGTGAGTCCTTGGGGGTGGGGAGGGTTGGTGCTTAGAATAAAGGAACCAGGGGGCAGGACAGCTGGAGAGGGGGTTGCCCCCTGACCCCTGCTTTCCCCGTCCTGCCCCCCAACCCCCACAGGTGGAGCACATCATCTCATTCCTCCCAGTCAGAGATGTGGTCGCTCTCGGCCAGACCTGCCACTACTTCCACCAAGTGTGCGACGCCGAGAGCATGTGGAGACGCATCTGTCACCGGCTCAGTCCTCGCCTTCGAGAGCAGGGTTCTGGGGTCCGACCCTGGAAGAGAGCTGCCGTTCTGAACTGTACACCTTCCCCCAAAACCTCTAGTTCTCTCTGCCTCTGTCCTACCTTATCCTGGGGTCCCTCCTGCTCCATAAAGTGGTCTGATGACCTCAGTATTCCCAGCCACCTTCCAGGACCCCTTTCTCTGGAAGAAACTTATTAGATTGAAACACACTTCAGCAAGGTCTTACTCCAAGTCTAGAGCTACTCTCAGATAGTGTCACCCAGAGCCCCTACTCCTTCTAGCATCCCTGCCAAGTTGCCCACCACATTCAAACACTTCCACATTTCGCCTTCAGACATCCTCCTCTCCCAACACCTGGAGTTTTCACTCCTCTAAACCAGGATTTCTCAACCCGATCCCTAATAAAACTTGGGGACAAATAATTTGAAGTCGGGTGAGGGGGCTGTCCTCTGCATTTGTGGGATGTTTACCAATTTCCCTCATCTCCACCTACTAGATACCAATAGCACCTCCCCGAGCTGTGACAGCCAATGTCTGTTGAGGGACAAAAATCACCCCCAGGTTGAGAAATATGCTCTAATCTCCAATCCAATAACTTCATCTCACACACCAGAGTGAAGGGAGATCCAGGCAGCACATCCAGAGCTAGGGACAAGGGAGGGCTACCAGCTTTTCCCAGTCATTCCTTTTCACTCCTCTTTCTACTTTTCTATGAATTCTTGTTAAGTCCTTTGATGTCTCCACTTCAATGCAAGTTTGGACCAAAGAAGTCCATACACTTAGCAGCATGTGTATGGCCCTGGGCTGAGGTCAGGCAGAGAATTTTAGTTCAGACATGGGGCGTAATTTCAGGTATCTTCTGAGCATTGCACAGGCTCTTTGGAAGGGGTCGTTCCCCTGGCATGGGGATGGGGAGGAGCTAAACACCCATCCATTGAGAAACCTAGTTTGCCCAAGCTCTGATTCATCTCCCTTGTGCCTTCCTGAGCCTTTAAATTTCCTTCTCTCTGTCTTCTCCAGACACAAAGGGCCTGTATTTCCAGGCATTTGGGGGCCGCCGCCGCTGTCTCAGCAAGAGTGTAGCTCCCCAGCTAGCCCATGGCTACCGCCGCTTCCTGCCCACCAAGGACCATGTCTTCATTCTTGACTACGCGGGGACCCTCTTCTTCCTCAAAAATGCCCTGGTCTCCTCTACCCTTGGCCAGATCCAGTGGAAGCGGGCCTGCCGCTACGTTGTGTTGTGTCGTGGAGCCAAGGACGTGAGTAACAGGACCCAGGCAGCCGAGACCCCATCTTTCCTCTGGGACCCCAGGGCCACACCAGTCCCGAGCTGGCATCCTCGGGACAGTGCCCTCCTATACCAGGAACCTGAAACCAAGTCCACATTTCCCAGCGCCGCACCCAAGTATCTCATCACCTACCCCCGGATCCAGCTGCCCCAGCCTCATCCCACTGCAAGGTTCTAGATCCCGGACACCTTCTTCTTATCCCACTGTTGTCTTTTCCTACAGTTTGCCTCCGACCCGAGATGTGACACAGTTTACCGCAAATACCTCTACGTTTTGGCCACTCGGGAGCAGCCGGGAGTGGTGGGCACGACCAGCAGCCGGGCCTGCGACTGTGTCGAGGTGTACCTGCAGTCCAGCGGGCAGCGGGTCTTCAAGATGACCTTCCACCACTCCATGAGCTTCAAGCAGATTGTGCTGGTTGGTCAGGAGACGCAGCGGGCCTTGCTGCTCCTCACAGGTGAGGCTTAAAGCAACTCGTTTACATATTATTTTCCTACAGAGTCTTCAGGACCCATGGCAGGAGGTGGGGGGAGAGGGGCACCTCATCCTGGTGTCGAACCAAGTATCTCTGCTTTTATCTCTCTGCTAGTCTAGGATTCTGGGTAACGTGTCATAGGAATAAAAGGCCCTGCTGCAAAAAATGGTTTGGAAAACACTGTTCTAGTGAACGCCTGATTTCTTTTTATTTATTTTTTTGCTGGTCTGCATGGCATGCAGGGGGGCTTCCCTTGTAGCTCAGTCGGTAAAGATTCTGCCTGCAGTGCAGGAGACCCAGGTTCGATCCCTGGGTTGAGAAGATCCCCTGGAGACGGAAATGGCAACCCACTGCAGTATCCTTGCCTGGAAAATCTCATGGATAGAGGAGCCTGGTGGGCTGCAGTCCATGGGGTCGCAAAGAGTCAGGCTTGACTGAGCAACTAACACTTACTTATGGCATGGGGGATCTTAGTTCCCCAACCAGGGAATGAACCTGGGGCCAAGGCAGTGAAAATGCTGGGTCCTAACCACTGGACCACCAGGGAACTCCACTACTTTATTTATTTTTTTGGCCACACCCCATGCTTGTGGGATCGTAGTAACCCCAACTCGGGATTGAACCCACACCCCTTGCATTGGAAGGTGGAACTTTAACCACTGAACCACCAGGGAAGTCCCTGCACTGATTTTTAAAATTTTAAGCATCCCAACCTCCACCAGGCACTGTACTTTATACCAGAACTACCCCCGTCTTTTTTTCAGTGTTCCCTAGATTTGACCACACTCCCAAGCCCCCAGACCTGAGACCTTCTGGACTTCTTTTTTTTTTTTTGGCCATGCCTCACAGCTTGTGAAGTTGAACCCGGGTACCCTGCCATGGAATCACAGAGTCCTAACCACCAGGGAACACTCCCCCCTCCCCCCTGCCCTTCTGGACTTCTTAATGCTAGGCAGAGCCCTGAATCCCCAGACATCATTCTTCCCAACCAGGAATCAAATTAGATTCCACCAAATCCACCTGCTAGGTTTTCTCTCCACTCGTCCCTCACACTGAATAACTCCCCTGGTTGATTTTCAGTGGTGAGAGCTGGAAGCCGGGGAACTTAAAGTCACCCCATCACCGCTCCTTGCTTCTTCTCTACACTTTTCCCTCCAGCCCACTCTAGGGCAGTAAATGTTTTGTCTTGTTAGGGCTTAGGGAGTCTCTTGAGAAGTTAATGGAGTTCCCTGGTGGCCTAGTGGTTAGGATTCGGCACTTTGGGTGTGGCGGGCCCAGGTTCCATCCCTGGTCCAGGAACCATCCGGCATGCCGCACAGCATGGCATCAACAAATAAATAACATTTTTATTTAAAAAGAAGTCAATGTGGCTATTGGAGGGTCCCTTCCCCCACACAGTTGTCTGCCTCCTTGTCCCCTCCCCCAGAGGAAGGAAAGATCTACTCTTTGGTCGTGAATGAGACCCAGCTGGATCAACCACGCTCCTACACGGTTCAGCTGGCCCTGAGAAAGGTGTCCCGTTGCCTTCCTCACCTGCGTGTGGCCTGCATGGCTTCCAACCAGAGCAGTACTCTCTACATCACAGGTAAGAAAGACAACTATCTTCCTGCTTCTCCAGACCCCAGCCTTGGACAGACCTTCCAGATACAGAGCCCTCCCTTATCCTTATTCCAGCTCGGCAGGGGATCCATAGGGCATCCTAGTCAAAACAGGTGTTTAAGTTCCCAGACATCATAGCTGGTGCATTTCTAATGGGTGTGAGACTCCCCAGAACTTGCACCTTTCATCACAGGTAGGGCCCGATCCCTAGGACATGGGTGCCCAAAGCCGCTGAGCTGAGGGCTCCTGACCCCCCAGACCAGGGGGGAGTGTATTTTGAGGTGCATACCCCAGGGGTGTATCGTGATCTCTTTGGGACCCTTCAAGCCTTTGACCCCCTGGACCAGCAGATGCCGCTTGCACTCTCACTGCCTGCCAAGGTAGGATCCTCGGGAGGGCAGGGGCGGGCGGGGCAGACCAGGAGAGGGGGCGCTTAGGGGACTGCAAGGTACTGAAGGTCTGAACTATGAGCAGGAATCAAATGATTGATCAAGGATGGAAAGGGGACCTGTGAGAGGGGTGGCATGGAAGGCGAAACTGGAAGCGATCAGCTGGGGAGGGCAGGTCAGCAGTGGGGAGACTCTGGAGCTCAGAGTTCCTCCAAAGACAACTGAACACTCACTTTGCCTTTCTGCCTTACTTCGTAGATCCTATTCTGTGCTCTTGGCTACAATCACCTTGGCCTGGTGGATGAATTTGGCCGAATCTTTATGCAGGGAAATAATAGATATGGGCAGCTGGGAACAGGGGACAAAATGGACAGAGGGGAACCCACACAGGTGAGACTGCTTCCCAGCTACTCATCCTGCCTCCCCCTTTTCCCTAATTCCCTGACCCCTGGATCTATCTCTCCACGCCTCTAATTTCCATAGAATCCACTTCTTAAAAAATACTGTATTTATTTATTCAGCTGCGCTGGGTCTTAGTTGCAGCGTGTGGGATCTTTCAATCGCAGCACATGGGATCTAGTTCCTTGACCAGGAATCAAACCCAGGCCCCCTGCATTGGGAGCACGGAGTCTTGGGCACTGGACCACCAGGGAAGTCCCAGAATCCACTTTCTAATCCCTAGGAAGTCAACCAGTTTGTAATGCTTGTGCTACTGCTGCGTGTCTCACCCGGGTTGGCACCACGAGGTGAACTTTGCGTGGCTCGTGCTGTTAGGGCAGTAGGCGTTTAGTGACATGAGGAGACCTGGGTGGACTGAAGTAACTCGAGCAGCTAAGATGTGAGCATCTCAGTGGGTTAGAGGATCCGGATGGGTACCGGGAAAGGCATCCTGTGTAACAGGGGGTGGAGACACAGCTCGCGCATCCCTGGGAAGGTAGAAAGACTGGCCTGACTAGAGCAGTTTTGGGATTCAGCAGCTACAAGGTGGTATTAAGGTGGTATTGTGTTAGTTGCTCAGTCGTGTCTGACTCTTTGCGACCCTGTCAACTGTAGCCTGCCAGGCTCTTCTGTCCATGGAATTCTCCAGGCAAGAATACTGCACTTAGTAGCCATTCCATTCTCCAGGGGATCTTCCTGACCCAGGGATCAAACCTGGGTCTCCTGCATTGCAGGCCGATTCTTTACCATCTGAGCCACCAGGGAAGCCCTATAGGTGGACACAAGCCTACAGAAGTGTTGCTTTGGGAAAGAGCAGTTGTGGGTTCTGGAGCAGGAGAAGACAACCCCCTTGGATGATTGAGACTGGGTCACCTTGCCAGAGGGCACAGCGAGAGGCCCCCCAGAGGCCGTTGAGGGACACTCGGGCTTGAGACAAGGGGTTAGGACTGGCACAGTGGGAGCAGGAACAGAGAGGAATGGAGATGTGAGGTGTTTTAAAAGAAAATGAACAGCCTCTGGAAAGTAATTACATATGAGGGCAGCAGGGTAGGATATAGTTGGCCCTGGCAGTAGACAGTATCACAAGTAAACACGTCAGTTGGAGAGGAATGCTAGTTTCGGGGGAGAAAGTGAATTTAGCCTTTTTTTTTTTTTTCAATGAGAGTAAAACACTGAAATAGAAATATCTAGCTGATTCCAAGTTGGAACAAAGTTGAAACGACAAAAGTAAAGATAAGGGGAGCAAAGCTGCGTGGTAGCCGCCATTGTGGGCAGAGGGATTGAAACTTGTCTGAGACACACCCTCAAATGCCACATCTCATGGGTACAGAAAGTTTCGCCCAGGAGGGGGTGATTAATAGTGACAGTGATAATGCAGGAATATACTCCCTGACACGGAAAGATGGTTGTGTCTTTTTTCTGGCAGGGGTGCTGCACACATTATGCGGACTTCTCAGGTGCCTCAGTGGTAAAGAATCCGCCTGCAGTGCAGGACACGTGGGAAGTGGCAGTTTCCATCCCTGGGTTGGGAAGATCCCCTGGAGGAGGAAATGGCAACCCACTCCAATATTCTTGCCTGAAAAATCCCATGGACAGAGGAGCCTGATGGGCTACCGTCCATGGGGTCGCAAAAGTGTTGGACACAAACGAGCATGCACGCACAGCACAGGTTATGCAGGCTCTGACCTGACCAGGGATTAGACCCATCTGCCCTGCAGTGGAAGCACAGAATCTTAACCACTGGACCGCCAGGGAAGTCCCAGTTGTGCCATATGTGTGTGTGTGTATAAATACACATAGATATATATGGCATATTTATCTATTATAGCTGCATCAGGTCTTAGTTGCAAATCGAAGGATCTTTGGTCTTCATTGCAGCATGGAGGATCTTTAATTGCAGGATGTGGCATCTAGTTCCCTGACCAGGGATCCAACCTGGCCCCCTGCATTGGGAATGCAGTCTTAGCTACTGGACCACCAGGGAAGTTCCCATACTTTTAAGAGAAGAAAAAAAAAAAAAAAAATCAAGAAATGGTTTACACAGCACAATCCCATTTTTGTTTAAAAATATACAGCTTGTGTATGTATATTTATAGAGGCAACACTGAAGAAGACTGCCCAGCAAGAAGTTAATAGAAGGCGGTGGGGCTTCAGTGATTTTTACATGAATTTTTGCTTGACAGTATTTTATAATTTTTCCTATAAACTTTCCTATAGTGGCCATAAATTATGTATCCACATTATCACAATTAAAGCGCTCAGTCTCAGGAGCGAGTGTGCAGGAGAGGCCCTGGTATTTGCCTGCTGGGAGGTCCAGTGCCTTAGGAGAGAAGTCATAGCATAGTAGGAAGAGAAGTCAGATCACAGAAGGTTCGGGCAAGACCGGCTGTGCAAAGAACAAGAGGCCCACCTCAGACTGATTATATAGCCAGTCTTGCTGCCTAAAACACAGAGGTCGGAAGCAGCAGGAGTCGGATGGAAGTGTTTTTCCAGAACAGTGTGGCCATTTTGAAAGGTAATGATATGACAGACTGAAAATGCTAGAGAAGGAAGGAAGGAGTCCGTGGAAGGCAGCCCTTCCTGGAATGGCACAGGGACAGAGAGAGAGGCTCTTTCTTCCCCCTTGAGGCTGAACAAGGCAGAACAAGAGACTGGACAGGCGCAGGCCTGGGGGTGAGACCAGGATGCAGACAGCAGGCCCTGGCCTTGGGCAGGAAGCCTGTTTTCCAGGGAGTGGAGAGGAGGAAGCAACAGCTGTGCTAGCGCTTCTGTGCTCAGACTGGGGCTGCCGGAGAACCGAGGAGGAGCCATGCTGCCTGCCCAGGGACGGGGAGGCTGTTCTCCGGCCCATCTCCTCCCTCCCCTCGTTTCCCTAGACTGCCCTGAGCCCTTCTGTCACCCTAGTTCCTTGGCGTTCCCCACTTAGGGACCCCGCCCTGTGTCCTCAGGTCCATTATCTCCAGCGCCCCATCGCCCTGTGGTGCGGCCTCAACCACTCCCTGGTGCTGAGCCAGGGCTCGGACTTCAGCAAGGAGCTGCTGGGTTGTGGCTGCGGGGCCGGAGGCCGCCTCCCCGGCTGGCCTAAGGGCAGCGCCTCTTTCGTCAAGCTCCACATCAAGGTCAGAGCCCAGGTTCCGGCGAGTGGGCAAGAGGGGAGGGCCAGAGCCATCAGACCCAGGGGACTGGAGCTGGGGATCCCACCAGGACCCAGGGACCCTACTTCCCAGCACGGCCCACTTCCCTTTCCAGCAGTGTACTATGGTTCCTGGCTCTCCCCCTGAGCTGATCCTGCTGGCCCTCTCTGACCTCACATGACCCTGGGGCTCAGCCAGCCAGCTCACTTGCTGGCTCCGGGCTGGTCTGAGCGGGAGGAACACAACAGCTGGAGCTTCCGGGGAACCCCGTACTGGGCAACCCCCCCACCTGCTCAGCCACACCCAGTCGCCTCTCCCCCAGGTCCCTTTGTGCGCCTGCTCTCTCTGCTCCACCAGAGAGTGCCTCTACATGCTGTCCAGCCACGACATTGAGCACCACCCAGCCTACCGGGACCTACCAGCCAGCAAGGCAGTGGGGACCCCTGAGCCCAGCCTGGGGGCTGGAGCACCCCAGGACCCTGGCGGGGTGGCCTGGGCCTGTGAGGAGTACCTCAGCCAGATCCACAACTGCCCCACACTGCAGGACCGCATGGAGAAGATGAAGGAGATCGTGGGCTGGATGCCCTTGATGGCGGCACAGAAGGATTTCTTTTGGGAGGCGCTGGATATGCTGCAGAGGGCTGCTGGAGGGGCTGGCCAAGGCCCCCCACCCCCTGAAAGCTGACCCCTCCTCTCCTAGTCTCACCCCCTGGAGGGAGAGTGTGGCCTGGGCCAGGGGCTAAGGAGAGATGGAGTGGTAGCAACAAACACGGTGTGCGCACGCGCGTGGGGAGGGGATGCAGGGGGGTGGGGCCTGCTAGACGTGCCAGGGTGGGCAGGGAACGGTTTTGTAAGATGTTCAGGGGGCTGCCCAGGAGGGGCCCCCAACCTGACTATCATGGACGAAAGATATGATTGACAAATAGAATAAAAGGCTGAATCAAGGCCTGGTTTGGAACCCTGGGGCCTGGGAGGAACCTGGGGGTGGGAGTGGGGTGGGGGTGTGGTGCAGAGTAGAAGCAGCTCAGGCTGTCAGTTCCTGCATCCATCAGCTTCCTCTCCTCTCCAGCCCCTACTTGGTTCTGCCACTTGGATCCTCCATCCACCAGACTGCGCAAGTCGCTTCCTTCTGACTCCATCCCAGAGCAGCCAGCCACCCCCAACCACTCTCCTCCTGCTTTCCTTCCAGATCTGAGCTTACACATTGTCCTTTCCCTTACTTTCTACTTCATCCTCCCCTTCCTCCATAAAGAAGACACTCCCTTTGCCCACATACCATGCCTCCCACCCCCTACCCATACCTCCAAGTATTTGAGAAAGAAGATGGGTAAGCAACATTCTTTCTCTGTGGCCTGGTCTGGCCCCTGGAGGGAGAGGACAGTAAACATTTGAAGTGGAAAATAAGCTGGAGCCACGGGGTGGTCAGGAAGTGAGTGATTAGAGGTTGGGAGTCCAGAGAAGGACTTCCTCTGGGTGCTGAGGAAGTGGGAATGGGGAGGTGCACGGGTGGGCTGGGCTGGAGGGTCCACAGGAAGGACCCCAGGCTGTGCTGGAAGGATGCTTGGGCTCTGGACAGAGCAGGGTTGCTGAAGACATTCCTGGACCGCCTGGATTATGCTGAGAGCCTGATGCTCGCTCTGCCTTTCATTGCTCCACCCCCGCCCCACTAGGTCAGTATTTGTGTGTCCTGGACCTAGAGAGGCCCCTGGACTCGCCACTGTCCCGGCTCTTCTCTCCCTGTCCCGCCTTCCCCGCCGCCCGCCCCACTGGCCAGTCCCCACGCCCACACGCCCGAGGCTGCCTCATCTGGCACTGATTATCCGCGCTGCTGCTGCCGCTGCTGCTGCTTCACTCAGCCGCTGCCTCTGTCTTGAAGACCCCAGCACTTCTCTCCACCCCCGCCCCCGGCCATGCTGCCTGCTGCCACAGCCTCCCTCTTGGGGGCCCTCCTCACTGCCTGGGCTCTGCTGCTGCCTTTCACCCATGGCCAGACCCCCAACTACACCAGGTAGGTCTCTTGGCATCTTCCAGATGGCTTGAGTGAGCTTCAAATCCCTAATTCCTGGGGGCGGGGGGCAGGGGTTATGCCTGTAGATCTGGTGGCTTCTTTCGCTAACAACCGCCCCCCCACCGCCACATCTCCCTACCCTTCTCTGGCCCCCAAGTCCTCCTTCCCTGCTGCCAGACCAGTGTTTCCTGTGGGTCACCACTGCTCCCCATGCCTCCACCCTCTGTCCTCTCTGCATCGATCTAGACCCTTGCCCCCACCCCCTCCTTGGAACCTGAGAGCACCAAGACCTTGAACTTGCCTGGTGGCTGGACGTCAGGATTCCAGGAGGGAACTGAAGATGGTGGGGGGAAGAGGGGACCGCAAGGGGGAGATTTGGGAGTCAGACACTCAAGCTGTTAGCTGGAAGTAGAGCAGGGCAAAGGTTGGGAGCACAGGGCCCTGGCTGCCTCATCCCCCACCCCTTCCCAACCCACCCCCCCTCATGGCCTCCTGTCTGTGTCCACATCTGGAAGTAGTTAGGCGGCTCCTGTCCTTACTGCCAGGCAGGGTGGGGGGGGGGGGGGTGGAGAATGAGGGGAGGATTCCCGGAATTCCTGTTGGGCTGGGGGGTAGGGACTCTGAGGGGCTGGAGGGACAACCAAGTGGCTGGCCCGCTTTCCCTGATCCTCTGCTGGAGTGTTTCCCACCGCAGTCCTGTTCGGGCTGGCCGAGGCCGCCTCGGATCCCTTGGGCCTTCCTCCCCCATTCCCCTGGCTCCCTGCGCACCTCCCATCCTCATTACCTCCTGGCCTCTCCAGCACACCCCCACTCAGGGCTGACCTCTCTTCTGTTCTCCAGACCCGTGTTCCTGTGCGGAGGGGATGTGACTGGGGAGTCGGGTTACGTGGCAAGTGAGGGTTTCCCCAACCTCTACCCTCCCAATAAGGAGTGCATCTGGACAATAACGGTGAGAAGGCCCTTCTGGCCACTCTTCCCTCCCCCAAGTGTCTGAGGCCTGGGTCCAGGCAGCCAAAGGCCAGACTGCTAAGGGAATTCCCTCCCCGCCAAGTTCCACCATTTCTCCCTGGGGAAGTCCCAGCCCCCTCCCCTCTGGTCAGTGCCCACAATACCACGTGGCAAGTGACCTCACACCTTAATGCAGAGCCTGCTTGTCCATTCCCACCTTCATCCACACCCCCTCTGGTCTCTCCACAGACCTCATTTGGGTCTTGGTGCAGTCATGCACCATCAGACTGGCCCTTTTAGGCCCAGTCTCTGTAGGAAACGCTTGGGGGAAAGAGAGGTGCCCTCTGCCTGGTGGTGTTTGGCCTGACTTTGCAGGACCCCGCCCCTGTCCCCACCGTCAGGTCCCTAAGAGCCAGACTGTGTCCCTCTCCTTCCGAGTCTTTGACCTGGAGCAGCACCCCAGCTGCCGGTACGATTCTCTGGAGATCTTTGCCGGGTCTGGAACCTCGGGCCAGCAGCTCGGACGCTTCTGCGGGACCTTCCGACCCGCGCCCGTAGTCGCCTCCGGCAACCAGGTGACCCTGAGGATGAGATCTGACGAGGGCACGGGAGGACGAGGCTTCCTGCTCTGGTACAGCGGGCGGGCCACCTCCGGCACTGGTGAGACCTCCCTCACCTCCGCCGCCCCCCCTCTCCTGGCCCCGCCCCCGGCGCAGGCCCCACCCCAGCCTTAACCTCTACCCCAAGAGCCTGGGGCCCCCATGATCTCCCTTACCCTTCTTCCTCACTAACTGCCCCTTCAGTCCCTCCTCCCCGTCTTCTCTCCCTCCTCCCGCTCCCACCCACCCCTCTTCCAGGGCCCCCCCCAGGCGCGAGGCGGAAATGGGTCACCGACCCGCGGGTGGAATGGGCGGCCTGGGGTTACTGGGACGGTGAGTAACGCCCGCCCCCGTCCGCAATCGGGCTCCCTCTGACGGGCGCGGGGGGCACCCCCGGGCTGGGGGACTAGGTTCCCCCCGACCCGGAGCCCCCTACACCCAGCCCGGGGGCTCCCGATTGCGGTCCCATCACCCCCTCCTGGCGGCAGAAGTCTCCTTAAAATCTTTAAGGCGGGGACGTCCCCAGAGGGGCCTCGGGGCTGTGCCCCAATTTGAGGGCACCCTCACAGCAAGGGGACTCTTCCAGCCGTGATGGGGACTTTTCTGCCGGGCCGGGGAGATGGGATCTCCCAGGGGAAGAGGAGCAATGTGGCCTCGGGTCAGGGGGAGGGGCAAGAAGGGAGCGGGTCCAGTCAGTTCCTCCCCCCTCTTCCACGGCCCGCTTGGGCGCCCAGCGGTCCAAAACTTCCCCGAGCTCCGCTCGGCCAAGCCCCATCTCTGCTAACCTTCCCCCCTTCTTTCCTCTCCCTCCTCTCGCCCCCTCCTCCTGAGACCCAGACATCTGAGCTTTCTGCACGGTCTCCTCCAGCTGACGAGGGTCTCCACCGCCCCCCACCCCCACTCCTCTCTCCCCTCCCCAGAGCACCAATTTTGCGGGGGGCGGCTGGAGAAGGCCCAGGGAACCCTGACCACGCCCAACTGGCCCGAGTCCGATTACCCCCCTGGCATCAGCTGTTCCTGGCACATCATCGCGCCCCCGGACCAGGTACTGACCCCCTGCCCCGGTTGCCCTCGGGGACCCGGGCGGCGCCCTCCAGCATGCAGACTGCAAAGATTTACTGAACATCGACAATGTCCCCAGCACTGAGCTTGCCATGGTGGGGAGCACAAACAGACCCAGACCTGCTCGCACCCAAACAAAAAATGTAAAATCACAACTGTGAGGAGCCTTACGAGAGCGAGGTACCTGATGCTGATATATAAACTGATTCGTGCGTGTGTGTATGTGATGGTGACGCTGGAGGTAGATTCTGGGTCTTTTCCTTGAGAATGAGCCAGGGCTTGGCCTTGCGGACTGCGGCGATGGAGGGTTCCGGTGAATATGTGTGTTCCTCCGAGCCGCCGTGTGAATGCATTAAGAGGTGGGTTCCAGGGCCCGCGGGCGATGAGACAGGAGGCCCCGGCGAGCGTCCCGGAGGCGGCGGCGGGGTGGAGGAGGTGAGAACTCCTCACCCTCGCGCCACCCGGGGTCCCCCTGCGCAGCCTCCGCCTCTGCCCCGCCGCCAGGTGATCGCACTGACCTTCGGCAAGTTTGACCTGGAGCCCGACTCCTACTGCCGCTACGACTCTGTCAGCGTGTTCAACGGACCCGTGAGCGACGACGCCAAGCGGCTGGGAAAGTTCTGCGGCGACACAGTCCCGGGGTGAGGGGGCGCCACCTGGGTGGGCGACGGCGTCGGGGCGTCTCTGCAGCCCCAGGTGCGGTAGCCCGGGTTCCCCGCGGCCGGCGGGAGGGGCGGGGCTTAGCTGAAGCCGCGGGCGGCCTACGTGTCCGCCCCAAACCGGGTGGGCGGAGCAGGTAGCGGCCCAGGCCGAGGCTTGGCGCCAGGCCTGGGGTCCTTGGATCACGAGGCCAGTGGAGCTTGCGAAATCGAGAAGCTGATGCAGCTAGCCGTGGGGCAGGGGTCAAAAGGCCGCCGGCCTGGTAAGGGAGCAGGATTCGCTACCCGCCTGACACCTCCCCCGATGCCCCGCCGCCCGCAGTTCCATCACCTCCGAAGGGAACGAGCTCCTCGTCCAGTTCGTCTCGGACCTCAGCGTCACGGCCGACGGCTTCTCGGCCTCCTACAGGACCCAGCC
The DNA here is from genome assembly GCF_019923935.1 of Bubalus bubalis. Classification (NCBI taxonomy): domain Eukaryota; kingdom Metazoa; phylum Chordata; class Mammalia; order Artiodactyla; family Bovidae; genus Bubalus; species Bubalus bubalis. The sequence goes on from NC_059180.1 coordinate 6,285,268, forward strand.
TCGGGGCGCCACCGAAGGAGTCCCAGGGGAGGTCGGCTCGGGCCCCAAGCCCGGAGCCGGGCCCAAAGTCAAGCCTGAAGTCCCACCTGAAGAGAAATCTAAAGCCGCGCCTAAGGCAGAAGCAACTCCGGTGGGCCCGGGTGAGTCTGGAAAGGGAGAGGAAGCGACGCAGGCCTCAGGGAGCTGCATCAGACAGAGTTCCTTCCTGCACCCATTCATACAGCACCCACGAGCGCTGCTTCTGTGCTAAGGACGGGCACTGGGTGCTGGGACCCAAAGCTGGATAGAGCTCTGAACAAGTTCAAAGCAATGAAGCTTTTGTGGGGAAAGTGGTCCTTCCTCCCTGCTGGGTAGGTTGCCCTCCACTAAGGGTGCGCCCTCCCCCACCAGATGCACCCAGTGTCACCTGCCCAAAGCAGTGCCGGAGGACAGGTACCCTGCAGAGCCATTTCTGTAACAGCGACCTGGGTAAGAAGCCCGTCCCCCAGCTCTGCCCTTCCAGCGCCTATAACCGCTCCTGTCCCCAAAGCTCTCCCCCAACTTCTGGTTCCAGCCCTGCCCTGGCCTCCAGTTTCACCTCTCACCCCTCTCTCCCACAGTGGTGGCAGGACTGATTAAGTCCATGGTGCGGGGCCCAGGGGAGGGTCTCACAGCAACTGTCAATGTCACTGGTGTTTACAAAACCGGAGGCCTGGACCTGCCCTCTCCACCCACGGACACCCTCCTCAAGTTTTATGTGCCCTGCAAGCAGTGCCCCCCCATGAAGAAAGGTAACGGAGATGTGGAACTGTAGAGGGAGACTGAGCCTCATGAAAACAATGGAGGTGGCAGAACCTGAGGGACTGGGGTGAGGCGATATTTCTATAAACTCTCAGTTACACAGATCCTCAATCCCTCTCTCCCCTTCCCTAGGAATCAGTTACCTGCTGATGGGCCAGGTGGACAAGAACAGAGGTCCCATCCTTCCTCCAGAGAGCTTCGTGGTTCTCCACCGGCCCACCCAGCACCAGATCCTCACCAACCTCAGCAGGAAGTGCCCCTCCAAGCCTGTTTAGGCTGCTCGGGTCTCAGGCCTGAGCCCAAACCAACCTCCACACCCTGGCCCTAGGGGACCCTTTTCTTATTCAAATAAATGTTTCTAGATTGAGGAAGGGGTCACATTTCCATTTCTATGGTTTTGGTGCTCTTGGGGGATTTGTTTTCATTCCTTCATTCAACTCAAGGGTTACTACAGGGAAGAATGTAAATTGAATCTTATCACCCCTTTGCTCAAAATTCTCCCATATTCTCCACACACACACAAAATGGCAACTATTAATATGCAGAGGTGATGGATATGTAAATTAGCTTGACTGTGGCAATCTTTTCACAATGTATACATATATCAAAATGTCCAGTTGTACATCTTAAATATATACAATTTTTATATGTCAAAGATATCTCAATAAAGCTGTTTTTAAAAAACAAATTAAGGGAATTCCCTGGCGGTCCAGTGATTAAGACTCTGCACTTTTACTGCCGAGGGCCCAAGTTCAATCCCTGGTCAGGGAATTAAGATCCTATAAGCCACGTGGCACAGTTTAAAAAAAAAAAAAATTAAAATAACTCTGCCATAGTTTCCCATTAGTCTCAGCATAGAATCTGAAGTCCTACTATGGGCTCTGAGGTTCTAGGTGATCTGTGTCCTCTCTCTCACCTCCTCTCATCTCTGAGTATTATCTCCCATTCAGCCTCTTCCATCACACTGGTCCGTTGGCCATTTCTAGTACACATTTGCTTCCAGGTTTTGCTCTTGCTGTTCCCTAGATCTGGAATTCTCCACAGACATCTTGTGGTCCACTTCCTAACTTCAGTCAGATCTCAGCTCAGAAGTTCATCTTAGTCACTCACTCATCTGTTCATTCCAAATGTCAGGGACTGTTTCAGGCGCCAAAAATACAACAAAACAGAGTCCCAGCTCTTGTGAAGAGGAGAGCACATTCTACCTGAACAGAGATAAACTAAAATAAACAACGAGGTCAAGTAGCTATAGGAGTGCTATGAATGAAGAACACAAAAGCATGATAAGAGGAAGGCAAAGGGAGACTCTATATTTGACAGGGTGCAGAGAAGACTTTCAGGTAAGATTAACTTTGTTTTGCTCCACTGCTAACCAAGTGTGTGGCCTGGGGTGACATTCTTCACCTTGTTGAGGTTGTTTCCTCGTCTGAGAGTGGAGTTGATTCGGTGGGATGATGTGAGCAGCAGGACTGAACCATAATTCCCTCTGCAAATATGAGTGATTTCAAAGATGAGCTCCGCGCAGTAAGGAATCAAGAGAAGTGCTGTGGGCATAGATCCAAGTCCAATGGGGAGCAACATTCAACTAGTACTGTAGAAAACGGCTTTTGTTGCTGCGGAAGCTCTTAGGAGAGCCTGGGATTGAAGAGGAAAAAGAAAGAGAGCTCCCTTGTGGGATGTGATTGTAGTGATTCGGACAGCCTCAAGAGTGGGGAGGAAGGAACAAAGCCCGACTCCCATCTTCGCTCGGGCCCCTCTCCCTAGCCCGCCGCCCCACTTATTCCAGGGTTAGCGTTCTAGCCTGAGACGCTCGTCAAGTGTTACGTCACTGGGATCAAGCCAATCACCGCTTTAGGCGCACCAATCGGCGAACAGTCATAGCTGAGTCGAGGCCGCCCGGGCCAATGATAGAGACCGTACGGCGGAAGTGCAGGAACGGTCTCCCAGAAAGATGGCAGCCCTGGTCCGGCCACAGGTTGATTGGCAGGTGCTGTGACCGGAGGTGAGCTTCGGAGCCCGACGGAAGCCCAACAAGCTCAGGAAGTGATCGGAGGCCCAGATACAGGAGAGCAAGAGGCGGAAAGAGCAGCTCCGGAAGAGGCCGCGGCGGCCGGCGGAATCGGGCCTCGGAGGCAGGGGGCGGGTGCCTCGGGCGCCCGGAAGGGGCGGGGATTATGGAGATCAGAAACTAAGACGGAAGACTAGGGCCTGGGCTGGGAGGCGCGAGGGGCCGGGTTTCCCGGGTGGGCGTGACCCTCGAGGTAGGGCTTAGGGGGCGGGGCTTAAGGGGACCCAGGGCGCTGCTGGGGGAGAAGGGTTTGGGGGACCTGGGCCTGGTCTGCTGGGGGGGCCTTATCTAGCGGGGTTCTGAGGCGGCGGCGGCGGCGGAATCACCCCACGCCCTGCTTTACGGTCTCATCCCGTTCTCTTCGCCCCTCTCACCCCTCAGCTTTATACTCCAGGCCCCGTCTCCTGAGCTCTGCCCTCGGATGTTCCACCGCCCAGAGCTTGCATGCGCCGTGGGGCGCCCCAGGACCAGGAGCTGGTGGGTCCGGGGGCTCCTGGGCGGGGGTCCCGGGGCGCCCCTCCTCCCTCGGGACCTGTTGTCCCGGTCCTCGTCTTTCCCCCGGATCTAGTATTCAGGGCGGACCAACGGAGCGGACCCCGGCAGCTGCTGACCCTCTATAACCCCACGGGAGCAGTGCTTCGCTTCCGAGGTGAAGGGGATGGGCGCCTCGTACTCGGGATGTGGGGACTGGCGGCAATAGGCTGGGGAACTGGGTGGGCTGGAGGAGTCAGATGAGTACGGTTGACTGTCCGGCCTTGGCAGAATGGAAGGGTCAAGTCCAGCCCTAGGGTAGAAGGCTGGGGGAACTCCATGGGCGAGGCTTGTGCAGGATTCTCTGAGGCAGTAGTCGATCGATCTCTCTGTGCCTTTTCCCCCAGTGCTGTGCACAGCACCTGCCAAATACACGGTGTTTGACGCGGAAGGATACGTGAAGTCCCAGTCCTGCATTGACATGTGAGTGAGCGGGTGGGGAAGCTGATGAAAGCCAGTGGTCGCTGCCAGCTTTCTCTGATTTACCCTGCTGTGACTTAGGTCTCAGAGCTGGTGCTCTTCAGCCTGTTTTTCCCCACCCTCTGTCTGCATCCCTAAGAGGGAGTTTCCTGGGAGGGTGGGGCCTGGATTCGCTTGGATCACTGCCCCTCAATGGGCCTCTCTTTTCTCCGGACCAGTGTGATTCGCCACGTGGCCCCCCATCCCAGGAACTATGATGTCCAGGATCGCTTCCGCATTGAGCTCTCTGAGGAGGGAACAGAGGGCCGAGTGGTGGGGCGCAAGGACATCACCTCGGTTCTGAGGGCCCCAGCGTACCCCCTTGAGCTTCAGGGACAGTCTGACCCAACGCCCCACCCAGAGCCTCATTCCTGGACAGCATCATCCACAGCCCAGCCCTTCCCAGAGAGTGAGTTTGGGGATGGGAATTCTTGAGTTCTGTAGGGGGAGGGGACCTAGCATGACCTTAGAGGTGAGTTCGTTTGGAGTAGAAGAGGTTTTTTTTTTGTTGTTGTTGTTCTGGGTTTTTGTGGGGGTTTTGGTGCCCCTTCTGGACTAGCAGACTCTTAATTCCCGGACCAGGTATGGAACACAGGGTCCTGGAAGTGAGAGCGCCGAGTGCTAACCAGTGGACCGCCAGGGAATTCCCTTCCGGTTCAGCCTTTTGCTTTTTGATAGTAACATTTCTAAGAGTTAAGATTTTATATCAGGTTAGGGGAAAAGCAGACTTCGCAGTTTCCTTGGTTTCTGGCCTCCACCTAGAGAGAAAAACTCTTCGTTTAGCTCTAACTCCAGTACTTCCCATCCTGTGTCAGCTCACTTCAGTTCAATAAGAAATGCGGGTTGAGCAATTACTTACCATGTTGTGTTCTATGGGAGACAGAGGTCCCTGCCTGACACACAGGTACACGGGAGCCAGTAATCAAGGCAGAGCTGAAGAGCGGAAAATGATGAGGGACCAGAGGGGAGAGGGTTTCTTGCACTGTGGGGACAGGGGCTCCAGGGAGAAGAGGACGCTTCCAGTGTCCAACGAAAAGTGGGTACACCTTCCACCTTCAGCCTCCTCCCTGGGCTGACCAGGAATGGAGGCTGGAGCTCCTGACAGCCCTTGTTCCCCAGACCCTCACCCGCAACTGGCCACCAGCTCCTTCCTCCTCTTCTTGCTGATGGGCACAGTCTCTGTGGCCTTCCTGCTGCTCCCGCTCCAGGATGAACTTGGCAGCCAGCTGCCCCAAATCCTTCACGTCTCCCTGGGACAAAAGTTGGTGGCAGCCTATGTCTTAGGTGAGCCCAGTGGATCCGGGCCCAGAGAGAGGCAAGTGGGGGCTAGAAAGAGGGTATACAGAGCCAGCAGGCTCCACACACGACCTTGCTCTTTCTTCCTCCCCTCTCTAGGGCTCCTCACCATGGTGTTCCTCCGGACCTGAGCTCTGCTCCACCTCCACGCTTTTTCCCTGGGCCAGGACATGGATGTGGATGTGGACGTGCAACAGCCACTGTGATGTTCATAATCTCCTCTCAACTCCTGCTTCCTTCTTCTGCCCATCTCCCCCCAGACTTAGGGATTTGTTATCTTTTTCCAAGTTGAATCAAATAAATTTGTAAAACTGAACTGAGAAATATGTAAGAAACACGCCCCTTTCTTCCCATGTCATTCCTCCAGTTCCTCCTACTTCCACCTAGAGGCCCATTGAGGATTTAAAAGACCTAGGTTGAGGCCTGAAGAAGGAAATAGCACCCCACTCCAGTACTCTTGCCTGGAAAATCCCATGGGTGGAGGAGCCTAGTAGGCTGCAGTCCATGGGGTCACTAGGAGTCGGACACGACTGAGCGACTTCACTTTCACTTGTCACTTTCATGCATTGGAGAAGGAAATGGCAACCCACTCCAGTGTTCTTGCCTGGAGAATCTCAGGGACGGGGGAGCCTGGTGGGCTGCCGTCTATGGGGTCACACACAGTCAGACACAACTGAAGCGACTTAGGAGCAGTAGCAGCAGGTCGAGGCCTGGTGCTGTGCCAAAAAAACCATGTGATCTTGAGCAAGTCATTTAATTTCTCAGAGCTTCAGTTTATGCCTGTAAAATGAGGGAATTGGGAAAGTTATTCTTAAGATTCCTTTTAACTCTGTCTTAAGGAGAGGATCATGTTGCTAAGCCAGCATGTTGTTGTTTGTTCACTGTTGTGTCCGACTCTTTGCGACCCCATGGGCGGCAGGACACCAGGCTTCCTGGTCCCTCACCATCTCCCGAAGTTTGCTCAAACTTAGGTCTGTTGTGTCGATGATGCCATCCAGCCATCTTATCCTCTGTCGCCCCCTTCCCCTCCTGCCCTCAGTCTTTCCCTGCATCAGGGTCTTTTCCAATGCCAAAGCTGAAAAGAAGCAGACACAAATACCACCTATTCCCACCTGCCGTCAAACTCAGGTCCCACCATCTTAAGCCATCAGAGCCTCTTGCCAGGCTTGCTGGGAGGCTTCCCTTCCCCAGAATCCTCTTCTGCCTTTTTGTCTCTTTCTCTACTTTTATTTTGTCTCTTCTTTGACCTCAGCCCCTGCGGCTAAGAAACATCAAGGTCCCTGACAAGATGGGGGGAAGTGGCACTGCCTGACATAAACTTAAGCCTAACCAGGCAGGGAAAGTGAAGGCAACGGAAAAAAAAGCTGCTTGAAAGGCAGGCTTCCAGCCCTCCTTCAGATGCAAGGTGATAGGGGAGGAGGGGAAGAAGGACAGCCAGTGACACTGGCAGATAGATCCTTGATTGGGAACAAAAATCAGCAAGATAACGTGCAGACAGACTCGGTCTGCTATGCTGCTGGAAGGTTATCAGTTGCTCCAGCTTTGGTTTGGAGGCCTTGGGAGCTGCCCCACTGCCCCGGGGGGCCTCGTCCTTCCCACACCCAGAGCAGGGTTTAGTGACATGTGAGTCTGATTCTGTGCAGAGGGTGGCAGCCTGTGTCTAGGATGTGAGCAGGGCTCTCCCCATGGCCCAGCAAACCCCTCACCAAACCATTCACACTGGCCTGGCTGTGCCCAGGACCCCCAAAAGGCATTTGAGGTATCACACTTGAATGAGCTTGCTGGTATCTGCTGAGAAAAGGCCTTGCTGCAAGTGAGATCCGGTGGGAGGGGCTTGGAACACTTTTTTTTAAAGCAGATTTCATAGAAAACAATGCTGAGTTGGTGGCAATTGGAGTGGGTGGGTATTAGTTTCCAGTGGCTGTTGTAACAGTTTATCACAAACTATTGGCTTAAAACAACAGAAATTAATTCTCTTATGGTTCTGGGGGTCTGAACTCCAAGATGAATCTTCTGGGGATAAAATCAAGATGTCCCCAGAGCTGGTTCCTTCTGGAGGCATCAGAGAGGATGTTTCCTTGGCTTTTCTAGCTTCTAGAGGCCATCTGCATTCCTTGGATGGTGACCCCTTCCTCCATCTTTAAAGCCAAGAGAAAAAATTCTAACAAATGATCATTGTTTGAAGTCACTTAAAAAAAAAGCCAGGAGTATAGCATCTTCAAGTCTCTGATTCTGACCCTCTGCTTCTGTTGTCACATTTCCTTTATCTCTGATCCTCCTGCCTCCTTTAATAAGAACGCTAGTGATGGGCTTCCCCGGTGGCTCAGTGATAAAGAATCCGCCTGCCAACACAGGAGACACGGGTTCAATCCCTGGTCCAGGAAGTTCCCACATGCTGCGGAGCAACTGCGCCAGTGCACCACAACTACTGAGCCCCCATGCTGCAACTACTGAAGCCCTCGCACCTAGAGCCTGTGCTTCACAACGAGAGAAGCCCCTGCGATGAGAAGTCCGGGCACCGCAACTAGAGAGTAGTCCCCACTCACCATAACTAGGGGAAAGCACTCACAGCAATGAAGACCCAACACAGCAGAAAAAATAAAAGAGAGAACCTTTGTGATTAAGTCCCCAGTCCCACCTCTAGCATATCACTCTAGATTTGGTGGCTTAAAAACCAGAAATTAGTTTTTTTCACAGTTCTGGAGGCTAGTGTCTGAGATCAAGGTGTCGGCAGGTTTGGTTTTTCCTGACGCCTCTCTCCTTGGCGTGCAGACGTCCCCCTCCTCCCTGGGTCCTCACATGGCCTTTCCCCTCTGAGCACACCATCCCACGTCTCTCCTTGCATCCGGTTTCCTCTTCTTTCAAGGACATCAGTCAGATTGGATTAGGCCCATTCTGATGGCCTCGTTTTAACTTAATCGCTTCTTTCAAGGCCCTCAAAAACATTCTGAGGCACTAGATTAAGGTTTCAACATATGAATTTGCACTCTCCATCTCAAAATCCTCACTTCATCACACCTGCAAAGTCCTTTTTGTCATGTAAGGCAATGTTCGTTTACAGATTTCGGGCCTTAGGATGGGGACCGTTTTATCCAGGCCTACCTACCTGTCTACCAACAGGAGCAAATGGACAAGGTGGAGAGGGCCGAGAGACAACTTTGGGAAATTTGTTCCGGATGGTATGTCAGGGAAGCAAGGAGTCAAGGAGGCTTCTGACCCCTGGTCTAGGCTCCTGAGAGTCCACAAAGTAAGACTCAGGGGCTAAGGAGGGCGCAGCTTCATCCTGGAACCTAGGGGCATCTTGAGTCGTAACTGAAGAAGCCTTTACTTCCCAGCCTGTGAGAAGCAGGCTAGGACCTCTCACACCATCCTGGGAACAAAAGAGGATGAGGAGCCTGAGAGACAGGCCCTAGGATTTACGGAGCTGCCGGAAAATGAGAACCAGGGCCGCAGCCTCCTGAGCCCACGATTAAAGCTAAAAGGGTGCCAGCAGCACCTGGAATTTCCTGCCCTCCTGCAGCTTCCTCCTCACTGTTCAACGAGGGGCCATAGGGGACCCTGGAGGGGAGAGAGGTCCCAGGCTGGGCCACTCTAGGCTGTGTAGCCATGGCAGTCTCACAAGGCTATGCTCCAAAGGGGCCACCGTACTTGGGAGTTAGTGCTCTGCAATCTCTATCTTGGCATTTTTAATGATTTTATCTCTGAACTTAAGTTTTGGAAGTGCAGTCTGATGAGGCAATGGAGCCTATGCTGGGGGTCCTGCCGCCCCCGATGGGTTCTCACCCGTCCCCACCCACAGCTGTCACCCTCCATTCCCAGCAGGGACTGGGTGCCAGCACAGGTCTGGGTTTGGCTCTGGTTAGGGCCCGTGTGCTGTCTGTAGCAAATTGTGGGGCAGAATGCTGCATGCCTGTGGGGATCTGCCCAGAGTATTTCCTTGTCTGAGTGATCTGGACATTAAATAACAAATGAAGAACCACCATGACAGACTGAGAGGCTGTGGAAGGAAGGAAAAAGCTTTGCTTTTGCTTTTTGAACAAGAATCTCTGCTCTTTCATTTTGTACCAGCCCTTGCAAATTATGTAGCCGTCCCTAGTTCCAGGATAAGGTACAGAGCCAGTCAGTCCCCTAACCTGTGGTTATTTTGGGAGACCCTCCTATGTCCTCAGGAAGCTTCCTTAGTTCTTAGAAGGAGCTCTTTTCCCTGTGGAGACCAACGTGCATCCTCTCCGGGTTCTTCTGCTCAACCCTTCCCCAGGGTGAGGTGAGGGTGAGGAGGCCACATGAAAGTGCTATAAACAACAGATGCCACAGGTGGTTTATTGAGGTTCAAACGCCAGCCCCTCCCACTATAGGCCTCGTGTTGGCCATAACGCTAGGGTCCCAGCAGTCTTTCCTACCAAGGATGGCCAGGTCCCAGGGCTTACAAAACCTTCCATAGTGGTCTCTAGCTGTTGGGGGGAACCCCCTCTCCTGAAGAGGAAGGGTCTGGGATTGAAGGAGCAGATGCTGCTCTCTGATTAACTGACAGTATGACCATCCCATTATGGAAGGCACTGCTCACCTATTACCCTGGGTCTGGGATGTGGAGGTGTCTGCGCTGGCGTCATCGCTGGGCCCCTGAGAGTTATGGTAAGGACTAATAAATTAGTCAGCAATGGGAGGTGGTGCACAGGCATCTCTGTCACCCAGGAAGCGCTCAAGAGAGACCAAGGGCTCTTGCCAGGGGGCAGGGGCATGTTCCCAACCCCCGCCCCATACCCCGCCATGGGCCTCAGAAGTTGTTATCGATGTTCCAGACGTCCCCGCTCAGCGCGTTGGCTGCCCCCTGCAGCGTCCAGGTAAGCAGGGCCAGCTGGCGCCGGAAGCGGCTCTCCTGGAAACCCAGGCCCCTTGCCACCTGGGAGGAGGTGGCCCCGGGGCCGCCGGCGCGCAGCAGCCGCACGTGGTCCAGAAGCGCGTGGAGCGTGTGGTCTCCGCGACCCAGGAGGATGTGACGGAACGGGGAGTCGGCCGGCGACACGTACTGGGACAGGAAGTAGAACTCCACCTGCGCCGAGAAGGGGACAAGGTCGAAGTCTGAACCGCAGTTCCAGACCCACCTTGGGACCTCCAGCGCGCTGAGTCAATACTGTTTAGCAGCCTCTTTAAGGCCCACCTCCTTTTAGCTACCCAGTCAGGAAAGACCTGTACATGACGTCACCAGTAGTCAGGTAGGATGCGCCCTCCCACCGTGTTTCGGATTGGATCCCTTTCTTTCTCCCTTGAGCCTCCAATCCTGCATCTAGGACTCCCAGCCTTCCTTCCTCTCCCATTCACTTCCCTGCTCAAAGCCTCAAAGAACCGTCTATCGTCCTCACCTCTCCACACCCCTGTCATTCCTGCACCCCTCCGTGAATGTCCACAGCCCAGAGTCAAAGGTCAAGGGGACAGGCCGGCCCTTAGGAAGTGCCTGACCCTGGGTCCTCACCCTCTTGACTCATATGTTGTTCATGAGACAGCCTCGCTCCTAGCCCAGTTCTCCCACCTTTCTGCCAGCGGCTCCAGTTCCTTCTCCTCCCACCTGTGGGCAGGTCCAAGTTTTGACCTCCACCTTCCTGCTCTTCTCATGACCTATAATACAGTGGTTTTCACCCCTGGCTGCACATTAGAATCACTTGGGGAAGGTTTTGGGGTTTTGTTATTGTTGTTTTTTGAGGAGCGGCATCCAGGGATCTTAGGTCCCTGAGCAGGGATCAAACCTGTGCCCCTTGCATTGGGAGCACAGAGTCTTAACTACTGAGCTGCCAAGGAAGCCTCCAGCCTGTCCATTTTTCCTTCCAAATGTCTCACTTCAGGTAGTATTTGCCACCCCCACCAAAAGCTCAGCTGCTACTAACTTCATTCCCTCTTCAAGCCATCACAATCTGGTTAAGACCTTCCTAAAATTCCACTTTGCTCACATCACCTGCCTGCTTAAAAATCTTCCAGATTTCCTTGATGCCCCAGACCCCCCAAACCCAAACCCCAAAGTTGATCCCTAACCCACTCCCCTCTTCTCCTTCACAGGGCTTCTGTTCTGGCTCTGCTGGTCCACGCCCTGCCCCCAAAGAAGGCCAGACCTGTCTCACTGCCATGCCCTTATTCTTGGTCTCTCCACCCTGAAACATCCTTTTTCGGCACCAACCCAAGTTCTGTCTGTTCTTCAAGACCTATATTATAGTCTAAAGCAGGGGTCAGCAAACTTTTTTTCCTTCTTGCAAAAAGCCAGACAGTAACTATTTTAGGCTTTGCAGGCCATACTGTTTCTGTTGCAGCTGCTCAACTTTGCTGCTATAGCACACAAGCAACCACACACAATAGGAAAGCCAGTGAGCATGGCTGTGTTGCAATAAAACTTCATTTACGAAAACAGATGGCAGACCAAATTTGGCCTGTTGGCTGTAGTTTACCAACCCCTCTTTAGAGCCACGAAGTTCTCTGGGTCTGGCTCAGCCCTGTTTCAGGTTCTGACGCCCTACCTCTTTTATTTTTTTTCCTTTTTTAGCCCTACATCTTTTACTCTCCAGCTCTGAGTGTGAATCGTTTCTTATGGCCTAATCGTGTCCAGATGGCCTTTATCTCTTGGGGAGCACATGGCAACTTCAGGGGGAGGAAATGTCTTTTTGTGTCTCTAGAGCCTAGCACAGTAGGGGTTAGAGCAAGATCTGTGAATGAAAATAAACCAAGTCCAATCCAAGAGAAAGGAGCCAGGACAAAAGAGCAAGAGGGGTGGGTTTGTGAACAGAAAGACAGTATGACAGAAAAAGGAAGCAGGGGAGAAGGGGGAGAGAAAGAACAAGACCTTGCAAAGGCCAGACACAGCATCCCCAAACCGCGCATGCAAGTGGGGTTCCCTGTTCACCCCACACTCACTGAGGATGGCCCTGCTTAGCATTTTGCTCTAGAGACTTTTCCCCACACCCACAGCCCCTATGCACTCAATTCTAGGCACTCAAAGGGTTGTAGAGTTGAGTTCCTGGGGTAAGGAAAACGAAGAGGGGTTAGAACTGCAGATGGGGTGCAGGTTGCAAAGTATTCAAAGCAAGAGGGATTGGCAAGGGAATAATAATAATCTTGTGTAACTTTCACATGACTTCTCCAGGCAGCCTTTCTGGGGTTCATCCATCTCACCAGAAGGAAGAGGGCTCTCTATGCTCTGAATTTCTTAAGCTTTTGGCACCTCCCGAGCCATAATCCTGCACCTCTTAAGAGTGTGGACCACCGTGGACATGCTTGTGGGGAGGGGGTGGGTCGGCAGTGGGGAACCGGAGGAGGCGCGATTTGTCTTAGTTCTGCAATTGCGGTAGCCGGGCAACTGTAGCCAAGGGGCCGGCGCGCCGTGTCTCATCACTTTGCCGGCAGGCCTCATTGGTGGCTCCAGCCTGGCGGGCCCGTGAGCAAAGGACTGCGAGTCTAGGACTAGCAGCGCCGGGACGACAGAGACCCGTGAAAGCGAAGCGAGAGGAGGAGGGCAGCGCGCAGGCGCCAGGTCTGGAGGTGGGACCCGGGCCTTGAGGAGGGACCGCCGGAAGAGGGCGGGGCGGCGCGGACGGCGGCGGACGGGCTGGGCTGGGCTGGGCCTCACCCGCATGATGCGCACGTTGTACATGCGCATCAGCCTCTCGTCGCTTTCCTCCGAGCTGTAGATCTCCTTCCGCAGCTTTTCGGCCGCCCGGATGTAGTCCCCCCGCGCCGAGTACACCCACTGGAGGGTCAGCCCGCGGGCCTGAGGGCAGAGGCACGGGCTGGGACCAGCGGCAGGGGCCAGGACCCCGGCCTAGGGTCTGGGGGTGGGGGTCCAGGTGCTGGGGGGATGGGGCTGGAACCCTGGAACTGGCAGGGGTGGGGTGGGGGGTATAGGGGGACAGAAGCAAGGGAGAGAAGCCCTGTGCGGCCGGGCGGGTGCCAGCGGAGTCCCAAGGGCTTAGTGACTGGGGCGGGTGTAAAGGGGCCAGGTTGGCAGAGGGGCCCTAGACCAAGGGGGAGATGGGGCAGATCTCCCTGGCCCGGGTGGCAGGTTCACGGGATGTGGCGCGTCGCTCCCCACACCCCACCAGAAACCCGGAGCCGGATTGGCGTCTCGAACCTTGAGGTCCCCAGAGAACTCGTTGAGGCTGCCGATGTGCCTGAGGACCACGTCCCCGTAGCGGCCGAAGTCGAGGGGCAGCAGGTGATCGTGGCTGAGCCGGATGAGGAGCTGTCCGGCGAGCTGGGCCACGGCCTGGGCCACGGCGGGCAGGCGGCCCCGCAGTACTCTGTGCAGGTTCTCATAGGTGTCATCCTTTGTGTGCAGGAACGGGTATGCCGGGCCGTCCTGCCGGGACAGGGCGGGGAGCGGGTGCTGGCCGCGGGCACGGTGCGCGCAGGCCCAGGGGCTACCGCTCTGGGACAGGGCCTGAAGTCTCACCTCCAGGAAGGAGAACTCAACGGCAGGAACCCCCGCAAAGGCCGTGAAGGAATAGGCGCTGCTGTCCATGGGCAGCGGCCGGATCCTGGGGAGGGGCGGGAGGGGCAGGAGGGAGCGTGTGACTTCAGGGTCGCTCACGTGTTCCCCCCTCCCTCCCCTACACACACAGCTCTCCTCCCTGCTCGCCCCCACTTACACCTCGGCTTCCCAGCTGTGGTTGGTGACCACCACCTGCTCGTAGAGGGTCTGCCCACTGCGGTTGGGAGAGTCCACCTGGGGGTAGGGTTGTGGGGGGGGGGAACCGGTCAGGCTCTAGCGGCCAGCAGCTTCCCTTTATCCCCTGCTCCTGGCCGGGCTCTTGCCTGCTTCAGAACGTTCTCAATGAGGCCGATGAGAAGGGGGCTGGTCTTGGCGTGAAACTTGTCATCCCCTGCGGAGAGGGAGGGATGCCAGGCCTTAGGCTTGGCACCCAGGGGCAGGGTGTACCCGATGGGGGCCAGGTGTTGGCACTGCTCCCCGCTCACCCAGCACTGCATTGTCCAGGCTCACATAGACCACGGCTTTAAGGTGCAGCACGCTGAGGTAGCCCTGTGGGTGAGGGTTGTGGGATGTGAATTACCCCTCCTGCCCCCTCCCCACCTCTCCCCATTGCCTGATTCCCTACCCAGGACTCCAGTTACCTCCAACCACTCCATGGAGCCCACACTCCCGAAGTCACCACCATCCCAGCTGATGAAGAGAAGACTTCGTCGGGGCTGGAAGCCTGGGGGAAGCGGGAGGAGGTGGGGGAGGGGGTAGAGGGGGGGGAGGATGGCTTGGCTGGGGGAGCCAAGCAAAGACCCCCACCCCTTTGTCTTCCTCGGTCCTGGTCCCCTGGGATCTCTCCTTCCCTCCCATCAAGCCCCCATCCCAGCCCATCTAACCTGGGTCTGCCCTGACTCAGCTGTATCAGTGATGGGGATTGCTTGCATAAGGCATCTCCGGATTAGTCTTCGCTAAGGACTATTAGTACTTTCATGTTTAAGTGAAGAGATGGAGGTGAAGTGACTTGCCTGGGGCCAAGCAGCCAGGACATGGAGGAAGCCAGGTTTGGAGCCCAGGTCTCAGTGGCCACCCTCCAGCCTGTGCTCCTAACTGCCTCTCTGCCCCGTCCTGGCTCAGGCCACACAGCCCCAGCTGCCCAGCCCAGGTCCAGGTCCTGACCTTACCATTGCTCACCATGGAGGAAAAGGTCCGCACCAGCTCCAGCAGTATGGCGGTCCCCACAGCGGACTTGGCCGCTCCTGGGCCCCACGCATCCCTCTGGGCCCCGATGACCACATACTGATCTGGGGGAGGGGTGTTGGGGGTCCACCTGTTACGTGGGCAGAACCCAGATTCTTCTCCCTCGACCTTGGGAGTGTCCCTTTCTCGAGGACCCTCAGATCTCTGCAGCCCCAGCCTGCGATCCTGGCTGTCCCTAAAGAGTGCCTCTCCTCCCCTTGGCCCTTCCCAGCTGGTCTGCTCCTTCATCGAGGTGCCTGGGGTCATTCTGGACTCCATTATCTCCCTGATCAGCATGTCCCTCTGTCCCTCACTGAGTCCTGATAGAGTTTTCCCCTTTTAAATCTCTCTCTGACCCTTCCCACTCACACTCCCACCACCAGCATCCTCATCGGAGCCTCATCACAGGCCTCCATGTGCCGCTCCTCCAGTGCTTCTAGGTACCACACTCCTCAGCTCAAGAACTCTGATTCCTCACTGTTATCCACATCAAGTTATGTTTGAAAGGCTTGTCTTTTGTGGTCTGACCTCCCTTTTATGCTCTAACATCATCCAACTTAGGCTTGTTCACCTCTGGTGCTAGGGAACTCACTACTGTGCAGAGCTGCCTGTTCTGTCTCTAGACAGCTTTGACCATGAGGTCTTATGCCACCCACCCACCCCCTCAGTCCCAGCCCGGGGCCAACTTGCCAGCCTCCTCCCCCTCTCCGGCAGGGTGCGTGTGATGCTGGGCAAGCGAGCACACCTGGCTCCGAGCGGCCCTCGATGCAGCCAAATATGTTACTGATTGGGGTGGAGGCCCTGTGGTTGCTGACCCCCAGATGCAGGCCTGGCCCAGGGCCCAGGCGATAAGGGGAGACTGGTAGGTGTCCCTGCCATTCCTGGGGGGCCACAGGGCCTTCAAGCTTCCTGGAAAGGGGTGGGACAGAAGGAATTAGTGGCAGAGAGGCCCAGGCTATAGATGAGTCCAAAGTTCCCCCTTCACTCCTTCTCTCCCTCCCACCCTCTGGCTCCAGCTCTCTGCATCTGTGCCCTGGCTGAGGGGCCAGGGCTGCCTTGGACAGTTGTGCAGCTTGTATCCTGCTCAAGGGTGCCCAGCACAGGGTGTCATATGACCTGGAGTTCCACTCACCAAAGAGTGGCCCCTGGCAGGAGGCTGTGCCCACCCAGAAGAGCCGTCTTGTTCTAGCTCACCCAAGACACCTTATGAGCTAGCTTCAGCCTACCTCTCCCTGCCTCCTCCCCTCCTGGTCCCCACATGGTCCTCACCTCAGAAGGAGGGAGGCAATGTCCGCACTGATGGGCTGGGCTGGGATGCTTGGGAGACCCGAGGACTGGACTGGAGGGAACTGGGTCTGATTGAAGGAAGGGAAGCCAGGCGTATAGGGGTCCCCCGTCCCCAGGTGCACCTGTTGGGAGAGGGGTGCCCAAACTGAAACTGGAAGCCAAGCTCCCAGAACAGCATGCCAGCCTCATCCTAGGCAGGGCCCTACAGCCCAGGGACCCCAGGAAGGCACTACAGCTCCCCCAAGACTCACATGTCCATACACAGCCCGGTGACTGGACAGGCTGAGCTTGTGTGGGCCCTGGGAGAAGTCTGCCGGGTCCGGATATATGAGCACTCCTTGGGCCCCAAAGTCCTGGGCACTGGCCACCTGGGGA
This sequence comes from Bubalus bubalis, assembly GCF_019923935.1. NCBI lineage: Eukaryota > Metazoa > Chordata > Mammalia > Artiodactyla > Bovidae > Bubalus > Bubalus bubalis. Next base: position 6,301,755 of record NC_059180.1, read on the forward strand.
AGGCACGTGACTAAAGGACCCCTTCTCCCAGAAAAAGCAGATTTAGAAGGGAAGAAAATGCAAATAAAAGTGGAATGGCAGGGCCTCTGATCTATAGCTGTGGGCACCGGGCAGACCTCACCTTCCGCGCTCCCTCAGTGCCTTGGCATTCCCCAAGCCCCGTATTCCCTCCTGTTTCTGTTCCCCACCCCAACCTCCTGATTCTGTTCCCACCGAGTTTCTTACAGCCCATTTGGTTCTCCCTTTTCTCCCTCGGACAGCCTCCTGGACGCTTCCCATTTGCCGCCATCCGATGCTCGGGCTCCCCAGCGGGCACCCTCCCCGTTCCACTGCCCCAGGTTCCATCCTCCGGGAGCCCTCACCTTCTGGGCAAAGTTGATCACTCCCAAGCGCACCAGCAGGAGGCGCCCTGCCGGCTCCACACCCCGAGCCCGCAGCTCCTGCAGGTCCTCCGGCCGCCCGTAGTGGGCGTACACCAGCTTTCCCTGGGGAAAGGAGGATGGGGAGGCCGTGAGGCGCGTCCAGGGAGAGGACAGGCCGCCCCATCCTGGGGACCGGGCAGGCTCACCGTGGCGTTGCCCGTGGCGCTGTAGGGGCAGTAGACGTCGGGGTCCTCCAGTGGCAGCTGCTCCCCGTGCTTCCCGGAGGCATCAACCCAGTGCAGGGTGTTGGGGCGAGCCCTGAGAAGTCGGGGTGGTGAGCGCCCCACCGACAGCCCCACCCCCCACCCCGCCACGCCCCAGCCCAGCACTCACGGATCTGGGAACTGCAGGCCCACGTAGTGCGTATCCATCCACACGTGGTCCAGCCTCCGGCGCAAGAGCTCAGCGCGAATGTCCTGAGCCAGGGCTGCCATTCCGGCCGACCCGGCTACCCTTTCCCGAAGACTGGTCTGCCTGTGCAGGGAGAACGGGGATTGAGGTGCTGGAGGAGGCAGGGGCTGGGACATCTGAGTGCCTGGAGGAGAGGGCTGGGGCAGGGAAAGATGCCAGAGGTGCAGGGTGGCCCCAGCCCTGGGCAGTGAGGGGCTCTTAAATCTCTCCTGCCATGACTACCAGGGTCTCCAGGACTTCCTTCTGCTTACGCCTCAGCTTCTGATGGTCAGGGGTCCTCTCCACCATCCCTGAGGTTCTCCCTGGGGCAGGCCAAATGACCCACACCACCAATCTATCTACTGTCCCCTCCACATGTACACGCACTGGTCTGCGCTTTGCCCCTGGCGTGAAAACACTTTTCTTCCAAAGGCCTCTCCAGGCAGAGGTGAGGGTCCTGCTCCCCTCTCCTCCTCCAGCTGGGCCTCGTGGGGACACCTTCTACCACGGTTGCCGGTAGAAGCTGGGGTCACTTGTCTTGGAGACCTCACCCTGTCTTCTTCCACAGTCATCACTTAGCTAGCCAGCCTGCCGTCACCTGAATGCTCCCTGATCGTCCATCTCAGCTGTGCCAGGGCCACCTCCACCCCCAACACCCTACGTGAGCTCTCTCTAAACCAGCTCCACCTGAGCTCTTTCCCTGGCAAACAAAGTCCTCCCTCCTCAGGATCAGACTGAGTGCCCCTTCTACCTTTCGCCTTGGCAGAAACCTGGCTGTCCCCTGGGGAGCCACATCTCCTGCGGAACACTTGAAGAAGGCAGCCCAGGCTTTCATACCACCAGAGCCCAGAGAGGACGCATGCTCCTGGCTCCACCGCACACATTTCTGGCCATTTCTCCACAGGTGAAACTCTCTTCCTTTGAAGCCTGTGCCATCCAGTAACCCCATCCCTTGTCCCTCCTCACTACGGCTCTTATCTTCTAGCCAGTTGGTCACTTATCCACTGTCAGTGAGAACTCTGGCATCTGGCCAGCCACTTCCCCGGCCACATCCTGAGTCTTGTCCCCAGAAGTCCATCTTTGGAATATTGATCTGATTTACTGAACACCTACTAAGTGCCAGGCAGAGTGGTCAGTGCTGGAGACTCCAGGATAAATAGGACACAAAATCTCACTCTTTGACTGGAGCTTTTCAGCTTGAAGCTCACTCTCTTAGCATCACCATACCTGCTCTTCAACCCCATTGGACACTGCATGCTGTCTGATTTCTCCTTATCTATCAGTTCTTCCCCGGCTTCCCTCCTTCCCCAGCCTAGAGGCATACATCACCTATTGCCTGCTCCCTCTCACTGCCTTCCTCTTGCTTCCCTGCCCTTTGATGGCATCCACAGTGCCACACCCCACCCTAGACCTGTCAAACCATCCACTTACTCAGGCTGTACCCAGACTACCAAGTGTTGCTCAAGAAAAAAAAAAGTCCATGCATGTTGCTGATGCCATAGATTTAAGATCTTCAAGCAAAATGGATCCAGCAATGTATCAACAAATAATGATACACCTCGATCAAGTTTATGTTGATCTCACGAAGACAAAGAAATCTATTAATACAAATGACTACATAAACATTAGATAAGAAAAATCATGTGATCGCTGCAATACATTCTGGAAAAATGTTTGAAAAAATTTTTGATTCTTGTTCCTCTTTTCTGATCATTAAAAAAAAAGTCTCAGTAAGCTAGGAATAGAAGGATACTTCCTTAATTCACTTTTAAAAAGCTGACTGGGGGGATTCCCCAGTGGTCCAGTGGTTGAGACTCTGCTTTCACTGCTGAGGGCCCAGGTTCAACCCCTCAGTTCCCCTTAGTCAGGGAACTAAGAGCCCTTAAGCCAGTGCGCCATGGACACAGTGACAACGTATTAGAAAAACATTCCCATGAAAGTTAGGAAATAGGTAAGGGTGTGTATTATCATCATTACCTAAATTCATATCTTCTCCAATGCAGTAAGAAATGAAAAAGACCTAAAAGATATAAGCCTTTTGAAAAGAAGCTATGCATCTCTCACTAAATATAGATTACATGATCTTCAACTTGGATAACTCAGGAGAATCTACTGAAAAAATGATTCCTGACATCTTCTCTGGACCTACCGGGTGGCAGGTCCTTCCCAGTACGAAAAGTTGACCTCAGCAGGACAAGAGATGGCATCCCCACCAGATTGAGAGACAGTCTCTCCCCACAAATGCATTTGCTTCTTTTTCTGGTTCCCTAAACCCCAATTTCTCTGAGCCCCCAGAGCTCCCCACTGCCACAGGTCAAAACCTCCTCAGTGTGTTGTTCAAGATTTTCCTGGGTCTGTCCCACAGCATAGGTGGAGGCTGGACCCCTCCTGTGCTTATTCAGTCAGCTCCCTCGGCTCCTAAATATGCCCACTGCAGTCTCATTTCTGGAAGCCCCCACCCCCACCCCCCAATGCCTGCCACCCTTCCCAGGACCACTGAACAGGGAGGTCAGGGGGGCAGGTGGCAGGATTCAAGGTCCTGGGCGAGGAGGACTCAAGATGAGCGGATGATGGTTTTTGAGGGCCGAACGGGACAAGCTGATCCTCACCTGATGGTGTCTTCCAGACGACCCTCCCCCAGGAACCGCAGGAACATGGCCTGGAGGTCACTCCAGTACAACGTGCCCTGGTGAGAGTCTGGGCTCAGCTCATCATTTATGTCCTCGCTGACCACCATGACGTCATCCCCGCATGCCTGGCACGACCCCCGGAAGGCCACGTAGCCCAGGAGGAAGGCTGGTGGGTGGCAAGATGGAGATTCTCCTTGTGCCCTTCCCTGGACCCCAGACATCGCCCCAAGCCCAGACCCTCCAGTGGGAGTGGGGGTGACTCTCACCCCCAGTGAAGATCAGGAGGGCTGTCAGGACCAGGTAGGGGGCTGCTCTCCGTCCTGCTGCTGCCCAGAGTCCAGGCTTTTGCCGAGCTGGTCGAGAGCCCACGGGCTCAGGGCCCCTCAGCTCCATGGGGAAGAAGTGGGCCGGTGGTTCAGTCCCCTCCTCCCCCTCTTCCTCTTCCTCCTCCAGGCGTCCCTGCTGGCTGCCCTCCACACGCTTGTAGATGGTCTGAGAGGGTCCTGGGGACAACCTTTGCTGTGGGGGGGCGTGGTGTGCATGAAATTGGGGAAGGGGAGTAATCTGGCAATAATAGTGACTTTGGGGTGCCATGAACACAAGGCAGGGAAGAGGGTCCTGAGAGGCAGGCTGGAGGGCAGAGTTAGAGATGGGAATGGGAGGAGTTGGGGAAGGGGCTGGAGGACCTGGAGAGAAGGCCAAGGGTCTCCCAACCGCGCCCGATCTTACCGCTCTTCGGAGTAGACCCCCAAGCTGCTCCATGCTCGTGCCCCCTCTTGAGCCCTGGAGGCTGTCCCCCACCCCAGTGATAAACCGTTTGTGGGAGCCCCAAGAGGCCCCTTATCGGTCCTGGCAGGCAGCCTGAGCCCAGGCCCTTCTTCACCTCCCCCCCTTGCAGGGTGGGGGCACAGTTCTGGCTTTAGTCCAGCCTTCCAGACATGGCTCCCCGGCCCAGGCTAAAGGACGGACGTGGGGCTCTGCCCTCCCCTGCCAATCCTTCCACAGTCCCACTCCTGCCCCTTTGTTGCAAAACAATCAATTTTTTGACCTTGGGGCAGACTTTGGCCTTTAGTTCCCATCAGGGCTGGGGGAGGGAGGCTGATGGCCAAGGGAGGGTGGAGTTATGGATGGTCCCTTCCCCCTCCTGCTTCTTCCCCTCCCAGTGTCCTAGGGGACTCTCCTAAGCTCCTTACCAGGAACACCTCTGCCCCTTCCTCACTGGCCTCACAGGCTCCCCAATACCCACGCCCTGAACACATTAGCTGCTCTCCCTGTTTGGACTCAAGGGATCCCCAGCTGAAGGGGCTACAGAAGTGTGACCTGGGGTTTGGTCTGTCCCATTGTCTGTCTGAAAGGGGGCCCTAGGCTCCTGCCAGCTGCTGGGGAGTGGGGTGCATAGGTAGGAGCACATGGTCAGGCAGGACCAGAGAGTGTTCCAGGATGGGGGTCCTGCCTGGAGTCGGGGATCGATGCCCCATCAGGCATCGGTGGAAAGAGTCCTGACCGAGACGTGGGCAGGGCTGGGTGACGTTGGACAACTTATGGTCCTCCGTGGGCACCCGCGCCTCTTTGGCGGCCAAAGGACTTGGACCACACGGGTTTCCATCTTTTTGGGGCCTGGAGGCCTCAGAACACACATCACAGACACAAACTGCTAAATTTTACCTACAATTCCAGGCCGAGAGCGCAGGTCCCCCAGCCCCGCGGAGGAACCCAGCACGACGGGATCTGGAATAGCGTTCAAGGAGCCGGTGTGTGGGTCTCCCTGGGAACCTCGGTTCCTACCCAAGCTGGGAGAGAAGTTCTAAGTTGCTGCTGGGGCGAACCAGTGCCCCAGTCCCTGCCCCACACTTGTCACCACCTAACTCCCCGGGAAAAGACGGCGCTGACCGGCTCACCTGAGCTGTGGGTCCAGGGGAGCTTAATCGCGGCCTCGCCGCACCCCGGGGCCCTCCTCCGGCCCCGCCCCGCCCTGCCCCCGGGGCTGCCTCGCGGCTCCGTCACGCCCCGGCTGCCTCCTCCCCCAACTCGGCTTCCCTCTGCGGCCTCATTGAGCGTCTCTAACCGTACTCGCTTCGTGATCGTCCCTGGATTGCGGACCCTCTGACACCCGAGGCCTCCGGGATCCCGCGGCTCTGCCCTCGCCCGCAGACTTAGCCCCGGTGTCCACCGTGTAATTCTGAATGGAGGTAGGTGTGGCCCTCCCCTCTCCTCTCTCCAGACTCCTGCTCCAACTGCCCACCCCCAAAGAGGCCAAACTTTTTTTTTCTTAAAACATGTTTACTCCATTTAACCCAGAAACTTCACAATCAAGAGGACAAGTGGGGAGGGGAACAAAAGGGGGGCGATGGGAGCGTTGGGGGGGGTGGCTGTCGATCCTGCGCTTGCAGAGCCGAGGTGGGGGAAACCGTCTCTTTCCGTTCGCTTTCCATCCCCCACCGCTGCGGGCCGGCCTGTGGGTGGGGAGGGGGGCGCCCTCAGGGGCACTTCCGCTCCACGCACTGCTTCCCGCCCTCCTCATATTCCTGCTTGGAGATCCACATTTGCTGGAAAGTGCCCTGGGTGGGTGGGGCGGGAGGGCGGTCAGGGAGGCCCAGGAGGGAGGGAGAGCAGGATCCCCACACTCCACCCGTGGAGGTTCGGAATTTTCCCCCTCCCAAGCCCACATTCCCCCTGCAACCACCAACTTGCCCCATCTCCCTGTCCCCTCCTTCGTATTCAGAGGGCGGATACCCGCTTCATACCGTTCAATCACCGATGCATTCACTGAGCATTTACTGAGCACCTGCGGTTCGAGCTGGGAGGTGGACCTTCAGCCGCAGGCCAGCGAACCTGCGCTCCAACACTCCATATCCCCTCTCCACTAGATACCCTGTCACTCCATCAGGCCTTACATGCCAAGTCTCCCTCCTTCCCAAGAAAAATCTTTCCTCCACCCTCCTCACCATTCCAACACCACCTAACATCAAGGTGGGGATGATGTCTTTACTCTGGCACCCCACACCACCCCACGTTGAAATACGGTCCGCCAGCCCTGGCACTTTAGACTGTACCGTCTCTATGATTACTTTCGTCTGCCTGAAAGTTAGTGTGTGTGTCTTGTTTCTGGACACACCTTCCTGGACCATGTCACCTCTCCTTTGGCGTCTGCTTACTGTGCCAAAGCCCCACCCTTCCCACCATCTCCAGTTTCCAGTGCAGAGCTCCGTGCTGAGTGCCGGACCCAAATTCTCAACTGTCTTCCGGACACCTGGTTCTCAGTGTCTCCTGGAACCTCACACACTCAACGTATCCATGACTGCTGTCACCATCTTCGCCCAGCCCTGGCTCAAATCTGCTTCTTTGGTCTTTCTCGCCTTCTACAGTTGCCCTGTCCAAATCCAGTGGCCCCTTGCCACGTGGAACACTTGCAATGGAGCTATCGAGCACTTGAAATGCAGCTAATCCAAGATGAAATGTGCTCTCGGTGTCAAATCTGCACTGGATATTGAAGACTAAATCCAGAGGATGTAAAACGTCTCAAATTTTATATTGATGACATATTGAAATGATAATACTTTGAATAAGTAAGTGTGTTAGTCGCTCAGTCGTGCCCGACTTTTTGCAAACCCATGGACTGCAGCCCACCAGGCTCCTCTGTCCATGAGATTTTCCAGGCAAGGATACTGGAGTGGGTCACCATTTCCTTCTCCAGGGGATCTTCCCAACCCAAGGATTGAATCCAGGTCTCCTGCACTGCAGGCAGATTCTTTACCAACTGAGCTTCAAGGGAAGCCAATACTTTGAACATATTGGATTAAATACAATATATTCTTAAAACTTAATGTGTTTCTTTGGACTTTTAAAAAATATGGCTACTAAGCAATTTTGAATGACATACATGACTCATGTTACATTCCTCTTGGATAGCACTGTCAGCGGCCAGCATCCTGGGTCTCATCCTTGACCCCTTTCCTTCTTACCTCTCTTATCCAAACAGTGCCCACATTCTCAGTCAGACCTCTGATAAGCTCCCAACCCTCTCTTCCCCACATCCACTCTGCTGGCAACCCCGGGTACAGTGGAGACCACTGTAGCCCTCTCCAACCCACTCTCTGCTCTGCAGCCCAGGTTGTGTGCTTAGTCTCTGAGTCGTGTCCGACTCTATGTGACTCCATGGACTGTAGCCTTCCAGGCTCCCCTGTCCATGGGGATTCTTCAGGCAAGAATACTAGAATGGGTTGCCATGCCCTCCACCAGGGGATCTTCCCAACACAGGGATCACACCTAGGTCTCCCACATTGCAGGCAGATTCTTTGCCGTCTGTGCCACCAGGGAAGCCCAGGCGAGCTTCCTCAACTCTGGCCCCACAGCACCTACCCCCTGCCTGTGGCCTTGCCTGGCTCTCCCCTGGGGCCACACACCCTCTCTCCTGCTTTGCCTCCTGAGTTCTCACTCTTCCATCTCAGCTTGAAGTCTCCTTAGAGACCCCTCCTGATCCCTGAATGAGATCAAGTCTTCCTTTGAAGGAACACCCCACACATTGTGGTGACCTCCTGTTTGATTGTCTTGGCTTCCCGGCTGTCCCCATGCACGAAGGCAGGGACTAGGTCGGGCTGTCTGCCCAGGTGCACAGGAGGCTTGCCACGGCTGTGCAAGTGACACTCTGCCAACCCCGAGCTATCTTCAGGGGGTCAGTCTTCTGTAGTCTGACCCTTGCTTCTGTCCCTTTGGGGGCACTGCCTCTAGCCAATACCCTCCTTGTCCTGTCATGACCCTGCTGTCCCCCTCTGTGTGGCTGACATCCGGCAGATGCAGTTTGCATCTTTACCTCTCTGCTCAATGTCTTGCCCCTGCCCCAGCAGCTGCTCCAGACTGAATTCCCCACCTACCGCTGCAGAACCACCCTGACTGCTGCCTTCGGTTTGTCCCTTGCTCACCACCCTATGCCCACTGCTACCCATCCCGTGACTCGAGGACAATAGAAAGAGCCTCCCGTCAAGGTCCCCTTGAATTCAGCTCATACCCCCATCCCCCAAGACTCATGTCGGACATAACCTTCCCAGACATGCCTGTGGCCGTCAGATCACCTTGCCCCAAACCTCTAGGGGCTCACCCTGGCACACAGACCACCACAATCTCATCCCAGCCAACCTGTCCAGCTTCCTGTCCTCCACTCCCTGCTTTGTGTCCTGAGATCGCATTCACCTTTCTGGGAGCACTGACTGCCCTTTCATAAACAATGAGCGAATGAGGCGGTAGGCAAGGCGGTGGGGCGGTCTGGATCTACCCCACATTAGGCAGTAGGCCAGGGCCCTCCCCTCTCACCAGTGAGGCCAGGATGGAGCCCCCGATCCAGGGGCTGAACTTGCGCTCCATGGTGCTGTTGCTGGCGATGAGCTTCAGTCTCATGCTCTGGGAAGAAAGAAGGGCTGGGGGAAGCAGACACCTGGTTCTAGGAAGTGGGAAGGGACAGGGCTCGGAGTGGGGAGGCCATAGCGGGAAGGAGCCGCTTTGGTGGCCAGAATACTGGCTCAATGTGTGGGAAGGAGGAAGGACTTGGTGCTGAAGGGCTGGCCCAGGGCCCTGGCCAAGGGTGGGCTCCTACCGGTGGAGTCTTCTGGGAAAGCTCTCGATTGAGTCTGTCAGTGAAGCCCTGCAGGAGCGTGTTCCCACCCGTGACAATGACACTGCCGTAGAGGCCCTGAGAGCAGGGAGGAGGAGTGAACAGGCAGGGCGCGGCCCTGCCCTGCCCCCACACCCCCGCTTCTCCTGGACCCCTCCACCCAGATGCAGGCTTGGGCCTCACCGGACGAATGTCAATGTCGCACATGCCGATGCTGGTGGTCACCACGTGGCCCACCCCTAACATGGTGTTCCCCGACAGGCCCTGTGGAGAAAGGTGACTGGGCTTTGGGCCCTCTGTCCCCTCGCCCCAGACCCCTGTCATCCTAAGCTTCCCCCCAGCCCTGGGACCCAGGACTCCAGCCAGCCCCACCTTGACATTGGAGGGATCGAACAGGCCCTCAGGGATGCGGAGCCGCTCCGCGCCGTAGTCTGTGTTGTAGCCGTTGGGCATCTCGTAGTGCACTGTGGGCATCTGTGCAGCCACCCTGCCCAGGAAGGAGTGAGACTCTTCTTGGGGTGCTCCCGAAGGACCAGAAGACCCCCCGAGCCTCAGGCCTTCCCCTTTCTCACCCCCTACCCCAGCCATGGGCCCCACTCACTGCTCATCGTAGGGAGAGTCTGAGACCTGCAGCACGGAGGCCTGGAAGTCCTGGATCACCTCCTAAGAGCCCAGGGACGTGGTGAGGGCTGGGCTCCCTTCTCAGGCCCCACTCCCACCCCACCTGCAGGGCCTCTGTCCCTCCCCTCTGCTTATGGTGGGGAAGGGCTGTGAGGGAGGGATTAGGAGCTGGAGGGGTGGTTTCCTGGGACCCTCTCCAGTGCCTCACATTGCACATGTAGTTATGCCAGGACTTGGAAACCTGGGGTAACTTCTCCTTCTTCTTCCAGTTTGGGGGTGCGCCCTCCCGTACAGGCTCCTGTAGGGGTACAGCCTGCGATCACCCTTTGCATCCCATACTGGCCCAACCTGCCCTGTCCACACCTGCCTCCCCAGCACTTGCCAGCTCTGCAGCTAATGGGCACCGGGTTCTCTGTTCTATTGCCCAGAAAAGGTGTTTCTCCCCCTTCCCTATTAGAGGAGAAAGAATGGGGAGAGCCCACCCCATGGATGCTGTGCACGCAGTCGGTACAGAGATCTAAAAGGCCTTGGTCAGAGAACATCGATGGCTTGGAGATTCCAGTAGGAAGCCAGACCTTAAGGAAACAGCCTTTTACTGACCCATGTTCCACGTGCGGATCCCTTGCATGCAGGGTCTCATTTAATACTTGCGGCAGCCCTACATGCAGTTTTTCCACTTTGCAGGGGAGGAAACTGAGGTTCAGGAGCTTTAGTCTCAGGCTGTAGGTCACACAGTTCTTCTGTGGCAGAAGCAGACCTTCAACCTGCGTCTCTTGGAGCCCAGAACCCACCACACTGGCCCTCATACACACATCCTTCTAGCAGTTGGCTGTGGGACCTTGGCCATGTCCCTCAGCCTGTCCGGATCTCTGATGCCTCAATTGCAAATTGAGGGCCTAGGATCCTCTTGGGGCCTGGCTGCTCCCCACCCTGATATCTGATGGGTCAGGGGGCTGACTGTCATAGGGTCAGTGCCCAGGACATCCCAGAGGCTCCACCTTGGCTGCGATCATGTAAGGTGGGATGATGTCAATGGCCATTTCCTGGAAGAGCTCTCGGCACTGCATGGAGATGAAGTCCCCTGCCAGGGGTGACTTGACAATGCCTGGAAAGGAGGGGGTGTCATTACCTGGTCCCTCAAGGTGCCCCCGACCCCTATCGAGGCCCCACCTTGCTGCAGGACGTAGCCATCATGCACTGGAATGGCTGTCGTGTGGGTGGCCCCACTGTCCAGCACCAGACCTGTGGAGCGTCCATTTGCAAAGCTGGTACGGGAGGGGTGGGTCAAAGAGCCAGCAGCAGTGAACAAGGAGGCTGGAAGCTGATCTGGCCTACTCTCTACTTTCCTAGGTCCAGCCCAATCCCAGTCTGCAAATCTCTCCCTCTGGCTTGTGACTCATTTGCTAGAGAAAGGCAGCTGAGACCCTTTGCCACTTTTTTCTTATCTGAATCACACTTTCTTCCTCTATTCCTTTCTTATGAATATCCAGCCTCTCTTTTTAGTCTTAGTTCTATGTCCCATGGGATCCCTGAAATGAGGGTCTATATGGCCCCAGTGCCTGGCACAGGGTACTATGGAAAGCGGATCCTTTTAGAAAAATAAATGGGAAGGGAACATCTCAGTGTCATATACCCTTCCCTTCTCTCTCCAGCCCCAGCCCCCATTGTCTACTTGTCCCAACTCTCCATGCTCAGCCTGATCCAAGGAATGGGAAAGGACCACTGGTCTGGCCACCCCAAGATACAAAGCACTCAGCTCCCAAGGGCTCTTTGCACTAATGGGGCTTGGGGATGGGGGGTGTCTGCCCATCTAGGATATTTATCTCCATAGAATCAGGCCCAGCCTCCATCTCAATGCACCACAAACTCCACCCTGACTCTCCATTCTCACAGAGCAGCTTAACCCAGAGGATACGCAGTAAGCACAGCTGTCTTGCATAAGAAGAAAGCAGGAATGTTGTACTGCTCAAACATCAGCTCTGTCAGCTTCTCCCGTTTGGCCCGTGTGTTCCACTGGGGAGAAAGTGCAAGAGGGGAAGTTTCAGGAAATGAAAGGCACCAATCTATGTATACACCTTCCACATACACAGACCTGTTTTGCACTGAGGACAGAGGTCAGGTCCCCTGACCCTCATAGGTCTTTAGAATGTTGAAACTAGAAAGAATTTGAAATATCACAATTAAAACCCAACTGAAGAAAATAAAACTCAGAGAAGGAAGTTGGCCAAGATCACACAGAAAGCTCTTGGTAGAGCTGGGTCTAGAGTCACAGTCTTTTGACTCCTAGCACAATGCTTTCTACTGTGCAATACACACTTCAGGCCAACCCCCCCACCAAGACCCCAGTACATCCCTCTTTCCCACTCTAATCCTCTCAGAGATAAGAAAGCTGAAAAAGAACATCTTTCTGGGTAAAAACGTTGGATTGAATACAAACATTTACTTTTATTCTCTCCCAGGCTATGCAGGCAGTCGTGTTTGACTCTTTATGACCCCATGGATTGTAGCCTACAAGTCTCTTCTGTTCATGGGATTTTCCAGGCAAGAATACTGGAGTGGGTTGCCATTTCCTTTTTTAGGGGAATCTTCCTGACCCAGGGATTGAACCTGCAACTCTTAAGTCTCCTGCATTGGTAATATAGTCTCCTGCCTTACCACTAGTGCCACCTGGGAAGCCCTTATTCTCTCCCAAGATCCCAGCAAAATTATAATAAAGGGAGAATTAGAAAAGAAGAAAACCAGAAACCCACAAAAGTCAACAGGCACATAAAAAGATGCTCAACATTTTTGGTCATTAGGGAAACGCAAATCAAAAGCACAACGAGGGACTTCCCTCACGGTCCGGTGGCTAAGACTCTGCACTCCCAGTGCAGGGGACCTGGGTTCAATCCCTGGTCAGGGAACTGGATTCTATATGCCACAACTAAAAATCCCACATGTTGTAACATGTGCTACAAACTAAGACCTGACACAGCCAAACAGATAAATATTTTTTAAAGATGAATAAAAAGTAACATTCATGGGACAGGAAAGAGCTCCTGGAAAATAAAAATAGAGGAGCAGAAATTAAAAGCTTTATAGAAGAGTTGAAAAATAAATTGAGGGAATATCTTGGAAATTAGAGGAAAGAGAATAAAAATAGAGGAGCAGAAATTAAAAGCTTTATAGAAGAGTTAAAAAATAAATTGAGGGAATATCTTGGAAATTAGAGGAAAGAGATACATAAAATATAAAAGATGAAAACATTAGAAGAAGACCAGTTTAGGAGGTACAAAATCCAAATAATAGGATTTCCTAAGAGAGAACAGAGAAAATTGAAAGAAATAAATCAACAAATAAGTAATTAAATTTTTTTAGTAATTAAATTTTTAATTGAATTGAAAGACATAAGTTTCCAAATTAAAGAGACACATTGAGTGTCCAGAGCCATGAACAAAAATAAACCAATATTATATTGTGAAACTGTAAAACACTGAGGACAAAGTGAAACTTTTATAAACTCTCAGAAACAAAAATAAGTTACATCAAAGGATCAGGAAGTAAATGACCTTGGCTTTCTTGATGGCAACAGTAGATGTTGGAAGGCATTGAAGAAGTGCCTTCAAGATTCCATAAAAAGGGATTTCCCTGGTGGTCCAGTGGCTAAGACTCTGCACTCCCAATTCCGGGAGACCGGGTTCAATCTCTGGTAAATGCCTGCCACAACTAAAGATCCTGCATGCCACAACAAAGACTGAAGATTCCATGTGGCACAACTAAGACCTAGCACAGCCAAGTAAATAATTTTTTAATAAAAAAGTTCCAAAGAAAAATTATTTCCAACTGGAGCATTATACCTAGCTAACCTATACATCCAAGGTTAGACATGCAAAGTCTCAAAAAGGTTACTTCTTATGTCCTTTCTAAAGCAGTTACTGGAAGATGTGCTCCATGAAAACAAGGGAAAAAATCAAGAAAAGAGTCATGATCCACAGGAAACAGGACTTGTAATACAGGAGAGAGGGGCAGTGTTTTCTTAAGATGAAGGTGAAGGGAGATGTCAGGATTATAGCTACACCTTCTGCATAGAAGCTAACTAGTCTACAACAGAGCAGGTCAGTAGGCTCCTGGAGAGATTTCTTGAAGATGAAATTGATGGAACACCTAAAGCAATTAATATCTTGAGGAAAGATAAAGATAACTGATGAATAATTTCAGGTCACATTATTAAGTAGATATAAAATGAAGAAAAACAAAGAAAATTTTCAGTGCTAGAGAAAACAAATAATTGCACAAGAGAGGAAAATAAATAGTTTATTGCCTGTCTCAGGCCTGATTAGCATATATAATAATAAGAGTATAAATACTGAATCTTAAAAAAAAAAACAAAAAACAAAAAAAACACCCTAAACTGCAACAGTACTTCAAGTAAGAAAAAAAAATGTGTGTGGTGTGGGTTGGGGAGGAAAGAGAGCTAAGTGCTCATTTTCTATAGTGGGAAACCCATAGATAATACCTAGAGCTAGAAAAATTCACAATCAGTGATTTATTATATTTAGAGATATAAAAGGTAATGGCAAAAAAAAAAAGCTAAAAGAGAGAAAAGCAATTGTCTCTGGAAAAGGGATAATAGAAGGAAGAGGCTATGCATGGCAGTTTATAGATAAAATTGATTCTATATAGGTGTATATAACATTGACCAAAAATTTCAGTTAAAAGGTCACACAGGGACTTGGGGGGTGGGGCATTGTGTAAGGATGACTGCGGGAAAGGCAAGTGGAGAGAGCAGGAGAAGAGAAGGAGGCATGGAGACTAACACAGGGAGGAAGGAAAGTGGTTGAACCTGACAGAGTTGGAAGGAAAGTTTGAAAAACAAAGAAAGAGGAGTGACTAATGGCTTGAGGAGAGGTGAATGTTCCACCCCAGGGCTGGACAAGGGACTGGACTATGCACTTACCGGGGCCTCTGACATGAGCACTGGGTGCAGGTTTGGCTCAGACTTGACATGCTTGCTGTAGGTGTGATCCAGGATTGCACGGAAGCACTCCCAGTCCTCAACTGGGGCCAGGACATCAGTGGAGACATGAGGGTGGGTAGGCAGGGGTCCAGAAACAGGAAGGAAGGAGGGAAGCCAAGTCCAGGGGAGGGGAAGTGAGACAAGGTCCAGCAGAAATCCCCCCTTTCCCAGGAATCTGGTGGACCCTTGTGAGAAACCAGGCAGCTTTGGGAAGTAGTAAGGGCATCCCTGGGACTTGGGCAGCTGCAAGGAATACTCCGTGAATGTGGGGCCCTGTGCCCCGGGTTGTGGGGTGTGGGTTCTGGGTCTGTGTCAGGAGCAGGTAGTGGGGGCCCCATACTCATGCCATTCTTGAGGGGAGACATGACTTCCGCTCCATCTCGAGGCACGTGGAGGGCGTTGGTGTCGATGTGAAAGATTTTCCCTTTCTTCTCTTTCTCCCCCTCCAACTCCAGCCCGCCCCCCTCCTCCGCGGCCAGCAGCCCCACCGTGGTGGGGAAGTCAGCCTGGAGCGGGGCATGGACAGGAGAGAAAGCCATATCTTGCAGGGCCCTCAGCCCACCCCCTGGGTTTACTCCATATTCCCGCTTAGCAGAGCTTTTCTCTGGGCGCTGAGAGCCCTGGATGACTGGGAAGCCTGGAGGGGAGCCCTAGGATTTGGGCAGGGGGCTGGAAGGCTCACCTTGGGGCAGTCCTCCCCAGCGTACCCAGCGCGGACTGAGAAGGAGCCAATGTCAAAGACCAGCGCCCCCACCTCATCTGTGCGGGAGACAAACTTGTGAGGGGTTATCTCCCAAACTCTCTCTCCATGGATTGCTCTGAGAGGAGATCCCGGTAGAGCCACCTTCAACCCAGAAGGGTCAGGTGGGAGCTCGGCCAGGAGTTCAGGGTCCTGGGAGTGGGAGATCAAGACTCCAAAGTCCCTTTCTGCCCAGTGGCCCTGTTCAGGCCACTCTCCTTGCCTGGCTAGAGGCCGGGCGGAGACAGGTTGAATGGTGGAGAGGTTGGGCCGGGTACGCGCAAGCATTCTGAGGAGGGTCGAAGGTTGGAGTGATGCAGGACCCAAACCCGGGGCTGGAACCGCTCGAGCGCAGAGGTGACAGACCCCAGGGTGCCCAGAGCTTGGGTTGCGTGGGTTCGGGGCGCTTGGATTCGGGCGAGGCCGCGCCAGGCTGGAGATCCCGAAGCCCGAGGCTCGCTCACCTCCGCCGTAGACGCCCCCGCTCATAGTGCCCTCTCAGCGCTGCTCGCGGCCCGTGGGCGGCGGCAGGATCAGCACCGAGGCGGCCGGACAGCTCCCGGGATCCCGGGCGGGGCGGGGCGCGCGGACCGCCAATCGGGAGGCCAGGTCCCCCGCCCCCAATGGCGCCGCCGATTGGCTGAGAGGAGAGACAATAACCCGGCCGGGGGCCGCTGCTTTAAAGGGCCAGACACCTCAACCTTAGGTGGCGGGGAGGGGATTGACGGGAGCGAAGACCTCGAGGCTGGTCCTAAGGGACAGGCTGGAAGAGAGCAGGACTACACAAGAGATTCCTTGTCCATTCGAAGACCTGGGGGTGATTGAAGGCGTGCTCCTTTACTTTTACAAATAGGATCTAGGAGAGGGCGCCATACTCTTGGAGACGTGGCCATTCTCAGGCTCTTGAGCAAGGTTCTGCCATACCCAGGACTGAATGAAACCTCGGGGAGACAGGGAAGGGAAGAAGGGAGGGAGAGGTACGGGAGGGGGTGTGTCTCCATTTTCTCCCTGTTTCTTTCCATCTTTGTCTTTCTGATGGCCCCTCTTTTCCTCGTTGGTCCCTGTTGGCATACATACACACATGTACACACATGGCTCTCAGCTAACATTCACCTCTCTTTCATCTGTTTTTCTCAGGAGTTATTTATGAAGCAAGTAGGTTTTCCCCTAGTAGGCTACTAAGTCCTTCTGGGCTTCCAGTATGAGGCCACCCCCACAGCAGTTTTGATAGAGAAGGGGAAGGAGCAGTTCTGACAGCCTGGGTCAGCGGAGAGACTCTTATGTGAGCATGTGTGTAGGTGTTTGTCTGTATGTATGTGTTTGAGTGTGTCAGCATATGTGAGCACATGTATGTGTATGTTAGTCATTTTCAGTCATGTCCAACTCTTTGTGGCTCTGTGGACTGTAGCCCTCTAGGTTCCTCTGTCCATGGGATTCTCCAGGCAAGAATACTGGAGTGGGTTGCCAATCCCTTCTCCAGGGGATCTTCCGGGCCCAGGGATCAAACCTGGGTCTCCTGCATTGCAGGCAGGCAGATTCTTTACCGCCAGAGCTACCAAGGAAGCCCTTGTGCACATGCATATGTGTGTACATATGTGCATATGAATACATGCTTGTGTGGGGAGCACTCCCACCTACTTGTTTAGGGGTGAGTGGAGCATTAAGACCAGAGATAGCAGAGGAAGAGGATTCTGTGTGATGACTGAATGCCCCTGAAGTTCTCTGCTTACCAGATACTCACTCTGTAAGGGCTCCACCTTTCCTTAGCCAGAGGACAGATGGTTTGAGCTGGCTCCTCCGTTATCCACTGGCAACAGTGGCATTTCACATTCCCAGGGTTTGTTCTGAGTCCGGACCTGGCTCCCTCGACTGGAGGCTTCGGTGGGAGTGGTGAGCTGTAGGAGAGAGCTGACTCAGGAGCTGGGAAACTGAAATAGTCCAAAGTGAGCCTAGGCTCAGTCATCCGCCTCTATAAACTGTGGTCTGGATGAACTGGAACAGCCCCTTACTTAACCTCTCAGTGCCTCATTTCTTAATCTTTCAAAATGCTGAGGTGAGAATTAAAGGAAGACACTGGATGAGAAGTGATTCTATTCATGACCTGTACCTCTCCTTTTGGTTGTCATTGAATGATGCTGCTTCACTTCCCCTTTAAATTCATCTTGTCAATTGCCACTATTCCCTTCCCTATCCCAGTCTGGACCACAGATTCAGAAACTATCCCAGTCAGGGGAAACTTTACTGATCATGAAAATAAGGTCTAGATTTTATTGGGATTTTTCCAGATACAAGAAGGGCTCTATCTTGGATCACACAGTTCACTGGGGCAGAGCCAGGACTAGAACTCACATCTCTCATCAGCCAGTTGACAGATGATTCTGTATCCCTCTGCAAGTTTCACTGTCCCCATCTGTAGAACAGCTGGAGGTGAGGATTCAATCCAATGCTAGAATCAAGTTCCTGGCTTGCTTCACTCCTGGCTAAGTGCTAGGGATACAGGACTATTCAGCAAACATTGGGTCTTAAGAAAATCCCTGGGTGTTTTTGAGCCTTTAATATTATCATCCACATATTCATAGAAATCTGTAGTCTGTCTAGTAAGGTGACTTTTCCTCTCATGGTTGGTACAAAAGCTACAGTGAACTACAGGACTAGACTTATCTCCCAGTCAACTGTGGCCAATATTCATTTGTCATAGGATCTGACATGATACTCTATTGCATGATGCAAGTGGTTAAAGTTTATTAATGTATTTCATCCATCCATTCATTCATTCAACAAACATCCTTTATGCCTATAGTGTCCCAGGCATTGTGCAAGCTATGGGAACACCAAGGTGCATAAAATATATCCCTGCTCTCAAGGAGTTTGAGTGCAATGGGGATCTCAGACGTGCATGAAAATGCAGTGAAATGGAGGCTCAGAGGAGGGAGGGGCTACCTGTCTCTGAGAGTCCAGGGAGACTTCCAAAAGTGAAGTTTGAGCTGAACTGTGAAGGATAAATAGGCGTCACTGGTGAACGAGGTGGACAAGGTCTTCTACCCAGAGAACACTGTGAGCAAAGGTCTAGGGAGGTGGACATTTCTGGCATATGTGGAAATAGGAGAGTTGGATGTGAGCTGGTGGAGGAGACCAGTGTCAGGGGAAGATGAAACTACAAAAATAGCCAAAGACCGACACATTCATCCCTGAACTCTATTTTTACTTAGCAAATACAAAGCATCTGCTATGTGCCAGGCACTGTTATAAATGCTTTACAAATATTAAGTAATTTAATCCTCATAATGATCTGATCATCATCCTCATTTTGCAGGGGAAACAGAGGCATGGAAATGTAAGTGACTGGCCCAAAGTCACTCAGCTGGTAAAGGGACACAGCTGAGATTTTATATATATATATTTGGCTATGCCAGGTCTTAGTTGCAGCACTCAGGATTCTTTTTTTTTCCGTTCTAGTTGCAGCATGCGAACTCTTAGTTTGGCATGTGGGATCTAGTTCCCCGACCAGGGATCAAACCCCAGTCTCCTGCTTTGGGAGCTCAGGGTCTTAGCTACTGGACCAGAGTTGAGATTTGAACTGTGGTATGTGAAGAGTATTGATCCTGGGAAAATGTTGTCATGCTTCTATTCATTTCTTAGATGTTTGATGTTCTCCAGGTATCTGATAGGCACTGAGAATAAAATGACTCACATAACTTGATGTGACTCTCACTGAGTTTAATGTCTGTTTTGGAAGATGGATGATTAAATGATTAGCTCAATAAAGTCATCTAACGGTTCTCACATCGGCTAAACCTGAGCGGCTGCTAATAACAACAAAGGTGGTAGGGTCATGACCCCTAGGCCCCACACCTTGAATATGATTTGGCATCTTGTGAGGGTCCGTTCATTGCTTGATGAGCTCTCACCCAGTCCTCTGCCAGACAAACCAAGTGCCCTGGCTTCCCAGGGAACCCCTAGTACAGGTGGCAAGTGCCCAGAAAGAAATAGTCCAGTGAAGGCTGCAACTGGCATGGAGCCAGCATTGCAGTGGGGCACAAACAACAGTGTAGTCAGGAAGGCAATATTTAAATTAAGAATGAGAAAATGAAAAATTTCCCAGTTGACAAGGAAGTGGAAGGGGAGTTGGGGTGGAAGGCATTCTTAGTAGACAGGACAAGCCCCAGCCTGTGTATCTTGCAAAGAAGTTTGGCCCTTCTCATGGAGTCAGTTGGGCACTACTGCATGGTTTATATATATAATTTTTATTTATTTATGTATTTTTGGCTGCTCTGGGTCTTTATTGTTGTGCATGGGCTTTCTCTAGTCGTAGTACACAGGCTTCTCTAGTTGCGGAGTGCAGGCTCTAGGGCGTGTGGGCTTCAGTAGTTGCCACACATGGGCTCAGTAGTTGTGGTGCACAGGCTCAGTTGCCTGGCGGCATGTGGAATCTTTAGCTCCCAGACCAGGGACTGAACCTGTGTTTCTTGCATTGGCTGCAGATTCTTAACCACTGGACCCTGCGTAGTTCTGAACAGCAAAGTTATATGATCCAACTTGCACTGTAGAAAGATATCTTCTAGCAGCTATTTGGTAGGTTGATTAGAGAGGGACTATCCTAAAAGACTAGGAAACAGGCAAGAACCAAAGTAATAGCTGTTGGCATACTGTAGAAGGGATAGATTTAAGCAATACTGGAGAAGTAGCATTGATAAGTGGAGAAGGCAATGGCACCCCACTCCAGTACTCTTGCCTGGAAAATCCCATGGATGGAGGAACCCGGTAGGCTGCAGTCCATGGGGTCTCTAGGAGTCAGACACGACTGAGTGACTTCACTTTCACTTTTCACTTTCATGCATTGGAGAAGGAAATGGCAACCCACTCCAGTGTTCTTGCCTGGAGAATCCCAGGGACGGGGGAGCCTGGTGGGCTGCCGTCTATGGGGTCGCACAGAGTGGGACACGACTGAAGTGACTTAGCAGCAGCAGCAGCATTGATAAGCTGTATCTACAGATGACATTGATGCCAGCCTTACCTCAATCGCCATGTCCCTTCTTTCTTTATGAGCAATGTTTTAGCTGGGTATATGGCTACAGACTTCATTTCCCAGCCTTCCTTGCATCTGGCCAACTTCTGAGTAGAAGTTTGTGGTGTCCTTAAACAGAAAAGAACTTGTGCTTCCATGCCACCTCCCCCCCACCCTTCCTGAGAGACGAGATTCAGATACAGTAGTGGGAAATGCCTGGGCCGCACTGGACACAGAGGTGGAAGCCACAGGTTGAGGAGGGCCAAGATGTCCCAGAATCCTGAAGGATCTAGTTTGGGGTTGTTGCTTAAGGCACTAAGTTTTGAGGACTCTTCATTCTAGCAGCTTGGACTGTAGTCTAACTAATTGACTATCCTTTGGATATGGGGCATGAGGAAGCGAGAAGCTCCTGGGTGGATGGTGGTGCTGTTAACTGGGCCAAGAGACTCAGAGGAGGGGCAGAGCTGGGCAGGATGGGGTGGGGTGGAAGAAGATTACTTTAGTTTTGAATATGTTGAGTGTGAGACATCTATAAACAAGTGGAGTGTAGTCATGGTTTTAACAACCAACTCTGCAGGGAAGGGGAACCTCGATCTCAAGCATTTGCTGACTTTCATGGTGTAAACATTCCCACCATGATGATGATGTTACTACTATCAACATGACCTCATTGAACAAGGAGTTGGGAAGAGAGGGATACAGTAGGCTCTTGTGAGCTGGTCCAAGCTGGCACTAGCTGACTCCAACAGAGCACCACTGTCCAAAAACATCCAGGTGGAGATGTTCAATCTGCAGTTGGACAGACAACAAATCTGAAAGAGAAGATAGAGATTTGAGAGTGATGAGCAATCAGTGGGTAATGAAAGTCCCAGTAGTGATTGGAGTGAATAACTTGGAGTGAGAAGAGGCTAAAGTCGGGATCCCAGAAAATCAGTGTTTATAGAAGATCCTGAAAGGCGGCAAAGGCGGAGGAGAAGCCTGAGAAAGAACAGTCAGAGGGAGGACGAAGTGTCCCACATCGGGGCCAGATTTTCCACATGTGCTCCAAAGCTTCTGCCTTCTCACAGAAACTGGCCATCCACTGGTCATCCCCTACCTGTCTGTATCTTCACCTCTCTCTCCTCATTGTCCTTCACATTATTATCTAAACAAGCTCTAGAAGTTCCCATCAAAACACAAATATCTTGATTCCACATTCTCCCACTACTGCTGCACCTTCCTACACCCCCTCCCAGCCAAGACTCCCAAAGTTTTGGCCACCTTGGTCATCTCTACTACCTCATTTCTCACTTGCCCTCAGGCCGCTGCAAGCAGAGCATCCAGTGCAAAAGCTCCACACAGAGCCAGGATCAGCCTCCACAGTGGTCAAACCTATGCCCGCTTCCCAGTTCAGCCTTATCTCACCTCTCTGCAGCATTCAATAACATGTACCATTCCTTTTTGGAACACTCTTTTCTTTTGTGTTCCAGAATTCCACCTTCTCCTGATTTTCTTCTTAGCTGGCTTCTCCTTTGGCAGCTTGTTCTCCTCTGCCTGACCTTTAAATGTTGGAGTTCCTCAGGGCTTGGTCTGAGGCCATCTTGTCTTTTCCCTGAACCTCTTTATGACTTCATCTGCTCTAAAATGCCACTCATTCTCAAGGCTCTATTCCAACCCAGATTCCTGCTGAGCCCCAGACCTACTTAGACTGCCACTGCTGAGCATTCTGCCTTGCACCTCTCCTAGGCACCTCAAGCCTAACACGCCCCAACTTAAAACTCTTGATCTTGGGACTTCTCTGCTGATCCAGTGGTTAAGAATATGCCTTCCAAAGCAGGGGACGCAGGTTCGATCTCTGGTCGGGTGACTAAGATTCCACGTGCCACCAAGCAACTAAGCCCATGTGCTATAACTAGAGAGAAGCCTGCATGCCCCAACCAAGACACGATGCAGCCAAATAAAATAAATAAATGTTAAAAACAAAACAAAAACTCTTGATCTTCCTCCCCAAATATATCCTCTCCCAACTGCTCTGCTCTCAGTAAATGGCACTTCCAAGCTGCCAGTACTGACAGCCATGCACGTGGTTGTCTGCCATTGTCTCTTCTGTATACACTAAGCTCCCTGCAGGCAGAGGAAGGCACACAAACTCAAGGGTGTATCACCAGGGCCTAACACATCACTGGGACTCATAAATATTTGCTGACTGTGTTAAAGTAAGGAAGCATATTAGCACAGAAACCAAAGTGAGAGGAAGCAGTGTCAGATGCCTTATAGAGATAAACAAAATTGGGTTCTAGTCTGAGGCTGCTAGTTTTCTAAATGACTCTAGGGAAGTCTCTTTGCCCACATGTAGATTAAGAGGAAATAGAAGTAAATTATAAGGTCCCTTCCAAAGTGTAATTGACATCTATTATCTACTGTTAATATATCACTGAATTGGTGAGTGCACATAAACAGAATTTGTGCATAACTAAGAATGACTTTAAAAAATTTTTTCTTTAAAAATTGGTGCTTTGATGGGAATTCTCTGGTGGTCCAGTGGGTTAGGACTCCGTGCTTTCACTGCTGGGGCCCAGGTTTAATCTCTGGTTGAGGAACTAACGTGCTTCTCCCATGGTTCAGATGGTAAAGAATCTGTCTGCAATGCAGGAGACCGAGTTCCATCCCTGGGTTGGGAAGATCCCCTGGAGAAGGGACTGGCTACCCACTCTAGTACTCCTGCTTGGAGAATCCCTTGGACAGAGGAGTGCTTTGAAAACTATCTGTAATGCCTTTACCAGAGGCTACATGAAAAGTTTGATACTTTTAAATTGCATGAGGACTCAATGAAAGCTCTTCATTGACCTACCAGAACATTTTCCCAATCCGTCAGGATCTCATAACTAACCAAGGTGACTTGCAGAGGAGGTAGCTATCAATAGTCTCATTTTGTAAATTGGGAAGCTGAGGCACTTACATTCTCAGCCTTTTGCAGGGATGGTCCAGAGCAGGGTTCATCAAGAGGCTAGCATCGCACACAATAAAGTCGATAAAGCTGCCCTGGTTCATGTCTCAACTCTGCAGCCCTAGGAATCTGTTTCCACTATTTTAAATGGGAACAGTGCCAGTACTTCATAATATTTTCGTGAAGATTAAATAAGCATGGAAATCAATAAATACGAGTTGTTATTACAGTGTCATGCAGCCCACTGGACAACGCGGGGACATTGCCTGGGCAGGAGTTTTTTCACAGTACACCTGAACTCCTAGGAACTGGCCTGGCCCCTACTCCTTCCTGCTCGGTTACCTTCGGAATGGCCGCCCTTTCCTCTACCACCTCAGAGACCCGCTGCCCAGCGCGGGTCTGAATCTCTCTAACCCCGCCCCTGCACAGGGGCGTGGCCTCACTAACAGGGGCGGAGCCAAGGCGGAGAACTGGGGCGTCGAGCTCCCCTTCCCAGTCTGGAGCCGCCCAATCCGGGAGGGCGGGTCACGTGACCAACCAGCGGTTTCACCCTCCCCTCTGCCGGTACCACCTCTGCCAGCCCCAGGGGGAATGTCTTGCGTCTTTTCGGGAAGCAAAGCAATTTATTTCGGCCCGTTTTGCTTGGAAATAGCTGGGAGAACTATCTTTGATGTGACAGGGTCAATCTTTGCCCCTTAAGTGGTATTTTCCCTTCCTGCCTCCCCCCACCGAGCAGTTGGTCTCGCCCAGCCGGGCCCTGGGCGCGGCGGCGACGGCCGCGTCACTGGCGGGCGGGATCCCTCCGCTCTGGGGAGAGCAGCGCTGGACGGTTGAGTTGGGGTGACTGAGGAAATCCATCCGCGTCGCCGCTGCCGCCTCCGCCGCGGAGGAAGACAGGACCTCCCGCGCTCCTCTAGCGACCCTTCGCAGACTCCCACCGCCACAGGTACCTCCGCTGATAAAAGGAGTCCTCATCCCCCCCCGCAAGCCCCAAATTCCCATCGGGGAACCTCTCTTCCGTCTGTCTCCCCGGTCTGGCCTCTCGGGAGCGGACGTAACTCTCCAGACCTCCCCTCCCTTCTTTTGGCCCCGTCGCTTCCAAACCCGGAAGGGGAAGAGGGGGACCCTCGCCCCCAATTAACGCACGCGCTCCCTGCACCATCGGGGGGAGGTGTTTCGCCTGGCCCCAGGCCCCATCCTAGCCCCACCTGCTTCTTGCTCCCTGAGAAGTTGGGGGTCTAAATTCGGGGCTTCATCTAGGCCCCGTCCCGCCCCCTACCCCACCACTACCACCCTCCTGCCGGCCCCTGAGTAGCACCCGTCGTGTCCTCGCCTTTCGCACCCCAGCCAGCGTTCGTCTTGCAAAACTCCAGAATCCTCAGAGAGGCAGGCAAGGCCGCGAGGCTGTCCCTCCCTTCGTCTCTCCTCGATTTGGGTTCTGCCCCGTCTTTTCTGGCCTCATTACCCGGGACCAGAGGCCTCGGCACCCCATTCCCTTTAATAGTCCTGACCCCACGCTTGGCTCCCAGGCGCCCCCCTATACACACACACTTAGCTATCTTTTGGGCAAAATGGAGGTCGTGGGGGCCGGAGGGCCAGGCCCACTGCGCTTCGCAGCGCGGTACCGGCCCGCGCCTTCCAGCTGCCAGATCCGGGGACCCTCCCTTGTCCCCTCCCCTTCGCCCCGCCAGACCTGCGGAGGCGGTGGCACCCACATTTCTCGTTGGGACCCCGGCTGCTGTATGCCCAGAGTCCGGGGCCGCTGAGGGGGGCTCTGGAAGGTGATGGGGATTGAGGGCTGGGAGCGTCGCCCCCGCCCCCAGCGGCTTCCTCCTGGCCTGCTGCTTCCTTCTGCCCCGGGCGTCTGGCGTTGCCGCCCGGCCTGGGCTGCCGGCAGCTGGAAGGAAGGGGCTTTGTCCGGAGCTGGGGAAGTAGGGTGGGGAGCTCTGCCCCCCTCCTTTCTTTGGAGGGGCGTCCTCTGGCGCTGGCGTAGAAATCTGAACAGACCAAGGGGAAATGTCAGTGGGGAAGAGGAACGCCCAGGGCCTGGGGGAAGTGGGACCGGGGGGGAGCGGGTTGGGGGGACGCCTGGGTCGGCAGAGTGCAGTGTGCATGGGCAGATCACACAGGTGTTCAAAGTGGGGGGGCAGGACTCCGGGCCCTGGAGCGGAGCCAGCCAGGCCCCGAGGGCCCCTGCGCCGAGCCCGCGGCAGGGCTCTGCGGGAGCGGAGGGCGCAGGGGCTAGGCCGCCTGGGGCTGCCCGCTAAGCCCGCCCGCCGGCGCCTGGGAGAGAGCAGCTCCGCGCTTCTGGGCCCGGGACCTCTCTTCGGAGACCTAATTACTGGAGAGCGGCTCCCACGGGCATTCTGCGGGCGCGCCGGGGCGGGCGGCCTCGGCGCTGGAGGGAGCAGCGGCTTGGGGCTGCCTTCCCCGCCACCCTCGCCTCCACCCGCCGACGGGCGGCTAATGGGGCGCAGCCGACCCAGGGATAATCCGGGGTGAGCCGTCCCGAACCTATTAGTGCCCAATCGGCTTTTCCCAAATCCTGTAAACAGCCACCTTGGCCGGCTCTGGGGAGGGGCAGGAGGCTGGGTCGGGCGGGGGCGATGGGGCCGGGGGTGGGGTCACCCACCCTACAGGTTTGAGCCGTGGATGCGGTTGCCCTGGCAACCGGGCTAGGGTGGGGGCACTTCACCAATGAGGTGCTCTCAGTCCGGGTGACGGTTGCCTAGGCAACCCCACGAACAGACCAGCTTTGCCCTGTGGGCTCCCCCACCCCCAATCGAAGCTGGGGGTGTGTGTGTGTGGTGTGCGGCGTATGGGGGTGAGCGGCGTATGGGGGTGAATTTAACGAGGCACCGCCCCTTTTAAAATTAGGTGCTAGGAGGGCGGTGCCTGTGCGGCCGGGGCGGACGCAGGGTCTGTTTTCTAAGGGACTCTCCCCGGCACCCCCCCTTCCGCCAGCCCCCCAGTTCCTGCCACGGGTGTCCCGCCCGGGCTGCTGTCCGAGGGAGGGGTTTCCCCTGCGCTTCCTCTTGCACTTCTCGCTCCGTTTCCGGGGGGCGGGAGAAAGATTGGGGAAGTCAGCTGTTGCTTGGGTCACGGCTACGTCTCTCCGGGCCAGAGACCCGGGCTGTGCCCGGGGGAACCGCGGCCTCTGCTGGCGCCCCTCCCCCTCCCCCCGGTGCTTACCCCTTCCGGGCCGCGCTTCGGCCCCGCCTTTACCCCTGCTTCCCCGGCGGCCTTGGGCCTGACGTCAGCCCTGCATCCCCTAGGCCTCGGGCCAGCGGCGAGGAGCTGCCTCCCCCAGCCCCCGTCCCGCGGCCCCCAGCCGCCCCCAACCCCGCCCCACGGGCCCGGCGCCATGAGTGAGCTGGAGCAACTGAGACAGGAGGCTGAGCAGCTCCGGAACCAGATCCGGGTGAGGGCCTGGCGGGCGGCTGAGCGGGCGGGACCCGGTGGCTTGTGTGTACCGGGCTAGGGGAGGCAGGGGAGGGGGGTGTGTGTGCGTGGTGGGGGGCAGTACCCTAATCTCTTCCTGTCTCATTCTTTCCACTCCTCTGTTTTCCGTTCTCTTTCCTCTCCTCCCCATCTTCTTCCCTGCCCCTCTGACGGGCTCTGCCATCTCTTATAGGATGCCCGAAAAGCATGTGGGGATTCAACACTGACCCAGGTGAGAGGAATCAGGGCTGGACTTGGCTTTAGGGAAGGAGCTCGGGTGGGAGGCGTATTTCTCCGCGGGCCCTGCCGCCCGAACCTTTCTGAGCCCATTCTGCCTCCACCTCCAGATCACAGCTGGGCTGGACCCAGTGGGGAGAATCCAGATGAGGACACGGAGGACCCTCCGTGGGCACCTGGCCAAAATCTATGCCATGCACTGGGGGACAGACTCAAGGTGGGTGAGGTCGAGGCTGTGTGCTGAACCATTGTGTTCACCCTGGGCTGAGGCAGGGTGGGCAGGGGCCGCCTTGCACATTGGGTGCCTCAAACAGGATGCTCACGTTGGCAAGTGAGTGTGGGAAGACCTGACTTCCAGACCCCCCCCCAGGGGCCCAGGAAACAGGACCAAACCGAGCTAGTGGGAACCTCCGGGCTGCTACCGGAAGTTGTGTCTCACCAGATGGGAGTGGAAGGGTGTCCTGCCTCCAGAGGGGCCTTCCCACCCAGACCCCTCTGGCTCTCCTGTCTCACTCCCGCAGGCTGCTGGTCAGCGCCTCCCAGGATGGCAAGCTCATCATCTGGGACAGCTACACCACCAACAAGGTAGGGGCAGCGCCTGCGGCTGCCGGGGCAGGGCTGCAGCGCCCAGCCTGCTCTCACCCCGGGCACTACCCCTTGCCCCCAGGTCCACGCCATCCCGCTGCGCTCCTCCTGGGTCATGACCTGTGCCTACGCGCCCTCAGGGAACTTCGTGGCCTGTGGGGGACTGGACAACATCTGCTCCATCTACAGCCTCAAGACCCGTGAGGGCAACGTCAGGGTCAGCCGGGAGCTGCCTGGCCACACCGGTGAGCCTGGGCCCTATGGCGGGGGCAGGGGCTGCACCGGCTGTGCTGACAGCCCCCGCTGACCAGCCCCTTCCCCCAGGGTACCTGTCGTGCTGCCGCTTTCTGGATGACAACCAAATCATCACCAGCTCTGGGGACACCACCTGGTGAGGGCCTGCCAGCGCCAGGCAGGCGGGGCTCACCCACACTTTCTGCTGGGGCGGGGCAGGGGGAACACCGCCTCAGGGCTCACGCGGCAGGTAGTCACCCCCTGCTCCAGGAGCGGCAGCGCCCACCTTGCAAACCCTTCAGCCTTTTGTTCTGGTGGCAGGAAGGAGGGATGAGGGTGGGGCAGGAGCAGGCACTGGCTGCCAGTGCTCCCAGCATGGAGATGGGCTCGGGCCTGGGCTCACGCAGTGGAGGAGTAGGGCAGAGGGTATCTATCCTAACCCCTCTCTGACCCTTTCCTTCCTTCCGTCACCTCTGCAGTGCCCTGTGGGACATTGAGACCGGCCAGCAGACGGTGGGCTTCGCTGGACACAGTGGTGATGTGATGTCCCTGTCCCTGGCCCCTGATGGCCGCACCTTTGTGTCAGGCGCCTGCGACGCCTCCATCAAGCTGTGGGACGTGCGGGACTCCATGTGCCGACAGACCTTCATCGGCCACGAATCCGACATCAACGCCGTGGCTGTAAGTTCTGGGCGAGCTGGGACGGCCCCTCTCTGCCAGGCTCCTGGCCCTCCCTGTGGCCTCACCCCACTCTGGTCGCATGTCCTGCAGTTCTTCCCCAATGGCTACGCCTTCACCACGGGCTCTGATGACGCCACATGCCGCCTCTTTGACTTGCGGGCCGACCAGGAGCTCCTCATGTATTCGCACGACAACATCATCTGCGGCATCACCTCTGTTGCCTTCTCGCGCAGCGGCAGGCTGCTGCTCGCGGGCTACGACGACTTCAACTGCAACATCTGGGATGCCATGAAGGGCGACCGTGCAGGTGAGACCGGGAGTTGAGCAGGGGGCCAGGCAGGGACAGGGGAACCGGGCCGGAGGGGTTCTGATGCCCCCTTCCCCCCCAGGTGTCCTCGCGGGCCATGACAACCGTGTGAGCTGCCTCGGGGTCACTGACGATGGCATGGCTGTGGCCACAGGTTCCTGGGACTCCTTCCTCAAGATCTGGAACTAACAGCCCCGACCCCAACTGGGCCCAGGCTAGGAGGGGCCCTGCCCGTGCCCACACTACAGGCCGGGAGCTCTGGGGCTGGGTGCACACCGAGCCTCCCTCCCCGGGCCACAGGGCCTTGGGTCCCTGCTCCCCTACCCAGGTTTGGTTCCTCCCGGGGCCCCCACTGTGGAGATTAAGATGGGGATAGAATGGGGAAAGAGGGGCAGAAGGCCCTCATCCTTTTGCTGCCCTGGGGTTGGGGCCTCATCCCGCTGGAGGGCCAGAGGCAGGAGGTGGAAACTCCAGGGGCTGGCTTTTTTAAAACTGGTTTTATTTTAATTTTTATTATATTTTCAGTTTTTCCATAAAGGAACCAATTCCAACTCTGTACCTGGTCTCCACCCTTGCTTGTTCTTTCTCAGTCTAGTCTCTGTTCCCAGTGGCAGAGTGGCTGGGGGACCCCCCAAGTAGGGATAACAAGCTCCCTTGCTCGCTCCCTCAGTCAGATGCCGGATCACAGGCAGGACCACCTCTTCTGGGTCAAAGGTCACAGGCATCCCACAGGCACAGCCCTCCCGTTTCTGGTCTGGCTGCCCCCTACCCATGGCTCAGTTCCCAGCTCTTTGAGTTGTGTCTGTCATTCCCAGCGTCCCCTTCCCCCAAGAAAAAAACTCAAGAGGCAGCTGGGGAGAACACACACCAAGTTTTATTGGGGGGGGGGGGCAGTATTTACAGAGGCAGGTAGAAGAGAAGGGTCACATGGGGTGGGGGAGATTGTGGGTACAAGGCAGACGATGGGATACAGGATGACCCCTGCACCCACCCCAACCCCAGGAAGGGCGGGAGAGCAGCTGGGGCCCAGGAAGACGGGCTAGGGGAGGACAGCAAGGGGCTGAGTCCCTGGGCTGGGGGGCTCAGGGGCTTGTAAACATTGACCACTCTCAGAAGGGGATGGGGGTGGGAGAGGGCTCCCCCTACACTTCCTCACAGGGTTAAGGCCTCTCCAGGCTCAAGGGCCCCCTAAATTCAAAGCCTCTTTAGCTGGGGGGGAGGGGAAGGTAGAGACGGGGAAGAGTGTCACCCCCCCTCCCCTGCATTGGCTGCGGCAGGGGCGGGGGCAGTTACATTCAGTCACGACAGTACTCCCCCCCACACCTCTAATGCCGCCAAACACTGGCTTGAGGAGAGGGGGAGCTGGGGGGCCAGCAGCAGCAAGACGTTTCCCCCTGGCCCATCACCCCCTTATTGCTTTAGAGAGAATACAATATTGTCTTTTCACGGATGCTAACACTGTTGAAACCAGGGAGAAGCAGGTGGAGGGAGCCCCTCCACCCCCGAGGCCAGCTTTATCCCCCAACACTGACCCAGTTGCCACTTTGGTGCAAAAAAAAAAAAAAAAAAAGAAAAAGAAAAAAAGGTCGTCTCTCTGGGGATAGATGGGGAAAGAAAACAGGGGCCACTCCCCATTTCCCCAGGACAGGAAGGATAAATACATTCATGGAGGGGAGGCAGTGGCAGAATCTTGCCCTAATACTGCGCTCTGAGCAATGAGGTCCATGGGAGAAGTTAGATGAGAAACTCAAAAGATACAACAAACCCACAAATGGAGACAAACCTAGGTAGGTGATTGGGAATAAGAAGTTGGTGAAGGGCAGCCTACCCCGACCCAGGAGAGACAGACACTCCCATTCTTGACACCCCACCCTTACCCAACATTTAAAAACATCAGGGGAGCAGGGAGGGGAGAGGCCACTTGCTCCTCTCCCATTTGGTCAACAGAGGGGTCAGGGCAGAGCTGGGTGGTCCACATCCCACACACGCGGCTGCAGATGGGGGGCTCCCTCCTAACAGCCCCGCGCTGCAGCCTGAAGCCCCCAACGGCCCACTCCTGTGGCCTCCTTGGCCCCTCCTCTGCCCCCTTCACAGGAGAAACAACAGTCGGTTAAGTGGTGCCTCTCTCTCCAGCTCCTGGAGAAACTGCTCTGCCCCAGCCTTGCTCAGGGTTGAGGCAGGGGGCGCAGCAGGGGCTCGTGGCCCAGAGAATACATTCATGTGGCAAGGCAGGGAGCTGGGCCTTTCAGCTTCATACCCAAGCCGGCCCCCTGAATGGCAGCGCGGGGGAAGCCCCTCACCAGGGCCAGAGTGGAAGTTCTGCTGGCCTGATGACAGCCAGATGAGGTTGGCACCACAGGCCCTCTCCCATTCACTCCGTCAGCCGGCGCAGGATGGCTGCCTGGGGCGCTGAGGCGGCCTCGCGCATTTGTGCAACTTTCCCCGAAGCAGCAAAGCCAAGGGGCTACTCGGGCCAGGCCCCCCGGCCCCAGACCCCTCTGCCACAGTCACAGCACAAGGGGGCCGTTCACAGCGGGTCCGGCCGGCGGGGCTGAGGGGGCCTCGCTGTGCAAACTGCTGGCGCCCCAGCTTCCAGTTACCCCAGTGGCCCACCTCATGGGGTGGGGAGGGTAAGTGCAGCCTCAGGGGCCAGGCAGGACAGGTCCGTGGGGCCCATGTCCCCACTGCCCCAAATAACAGTGTGTTTTTACTTTCAGTCTCCTAACCATTTTTTTTTGTTGTTGTTTTTCTTTTTTTCTAAAAAAAAAAACAAAAAAAAACAAAAAACCCAAAAACAAAAACCTCTGTGGATCGTCCATTATCACTCCCACTATCCAACAAAGGGAAAGGGAGTGGTTAGAGTCTACTTTTTAACCATTTTTTTTTTTTTTGTCTCTCCTATGTTTCCTTCAATGTCGTTTAAAATTAAAACCAAAAAAAAACAAAAACGAAACCCTTCCCCCCTCAATCTGTAAAGTGCCTCGTGGTGGGTGAGTTAAGGTGCATCGTGTGGTTTGTAACAAGTGCTGGGGACCCTGCCCCTGCTTCCTCCTATGCTCCCCGTGGGGAGCCTGTAGGCTGGGGACCCAGGGGTCCAAGCCGCTGCTGCTGCCCCTGGCCTACAGCCCAGGGCGCTGGTGGGACGGGCTGGTCAGTAGTCATCCACGCTCTCGATCTCACCAGAAGGTCCGTGCAGGGAGTACCCTGAAGCCAGGGGAAGCTGGGTTTGAACTCGCCCACCCGCTCCTGCCCGGTTCTGAGGAAGGAGCCGCCTCCCCGCTCCACACTCACCCAAGATGCTGGGGTCCGAGTGCAGCATCAGTGCCCGCCTCTTGGCCTTGCTGCCCTCCCCGGGGCCGAGCTTGGTGCTGTGGTTGGTCTGAAAGGCTGTCTGCAGGGAGCCGCTGCTCAGCCAAGCCTCCTGCAAGGCAACAGAGAGGAAAGAGAGGGGTCAGGGGACTCTGGGCGCCCTCACCCCCTCCAGCCAGGACTCTGTGAAACCCACCTGCTGCTGCTGCCGCTGCTGGCTGGCCTTCTGCTTGGCCCTCCGCTCCAGGAATTGTTTGGCAAATTCTTTGGCTTCCAGCGTGTCCCCCAGGCAGGAACGGATATAGTCGTGGACGTCATAGGGGGATTCTACCTCCTTGAGGATCGCTACAGCCATGGGTACTGCGGGGCAGGATGGGGGTCAGGACCCACGGGACGGCATCTGGAACCCCTGGCCCGGCCTCCTGGGGTAGGTACGCCGCCTATACCGTCCAGGCTGCCCGTGGTGCTCAGCGTGTGCAGCATCTGCTCACACCACTGGGTGAAGCCATCCTGGGGCCGGGGGATGCCCTGCAGCAGCTTCAGCAGCTTCTCTTCCTCCTCCGTCTTTTTGCGCACAGGCCGACCGGACAAGTGGCTGTACGAGTCACTGCGCAGGATGCGGTGAGTCAAGAGGTGTCCCCTCAGGAGGCCTGCTCCCGACCCCCCCAGTGGCCTGGCACCCACCTGAGAGATGGGCTGCTGCGGCTGTTCTTCAGGCCCAGGCTCCGGGCCAGGCTCCCACTGCTCTTGAGGGTGTCTTCCCAGAGTCCCAAGCTGCTGCTGCCCCCACTCTTGTCGGGCCCGCCCCACAGCGGCCCGGCCTCAGATACCCACTGGTTCAGGGGGGCAGAGCCCAGGCCCCCAAGCTGCTGCAGATGGCAGGAAGTCAAGGGTGACCCATATAGGAGGGCACATGCTCAGGGGTGCTGAGCGGGGAGGTGCGTTCAAGTGGCAAAGGCAGGGTGAGGTGAGGGCCTCACGGCAGAGAGCACCTCCGGAGTCCGACAGGGACCAGCGCGCCCCACCCCCTCCCCACCCCGGTTCACCCTGGGAGCTGAGCAGAAGGTGCCCGCCAGCCTGCTCACCACGCGGTGGTTGGGGGCCTGGGCCCGCGATGGCTCCCGAGGCGGGGGCTGCTTATGCAGGTGCCGCTCGCCCTCCAGCTGCAGCTCCAGCAGCGTCTTCATGGACAGGCCCTGCTTGGCCAGGCCAGCCCATAGCGGAGGCGGGGAACTGGGTGCAGGAGGCGCGGGGACGGCGGCCACCGCCTGCTGCTGCTGCAGCAGCTTCAGCAGCAGCTCCTGCTGCCGCGCCTGGAGAGAGAAGCCGCTGTGAGGGCTGCCCCCGTGCCCACCCCAAGCCAGCGGTGGGCCGG
Source organism: Bubalus bubalis (assembly GCF_019923935.1). Classification (NCBI taxonomy): domain Eukaryota; kingdom Metazoa; phylum Chordata; class Mammalia; order Artiodactyla; family Bovidae; genus Bubalus; species Bubalus bubalis. Next base: position 6,335,258 of record NC_059180.1, read on the forward strand.
GCCCCACCTGCTTGCGCCGGAACAGCTCCTCTTCCTCCTGCCGCCGCTTCTGCTCCTCCTGCTGCTGCTGCTGCTGGCGGCGCTTCTCCTCCCGGCGCTTCCGCTCCTCCTCCTCCCGCTTCACCCTGAGCTCCACTTCTCTGCGCTCCTGGAACTGGAGGGTCGAGATCCGACGCCAGACCGTCCCGGGTGTGGCCTGGCCCCTGACACCCAAGGACTCCAGCCCCAGGGGTCCACTCACCTTGTGTTGCAGCTGGAGTTGTTCTAGAATTGGACCCTGAGTCGAAGAGTTAATTGGTATATCCCAAAGACTGGCCTCACCGCCTGTGGGGGCAAAGGCAGCTGCAGAGGGGAGCTCCGGCCCCCAGCTCCCCTACCCACCGGGGGCCGTCGGGGGTGGAGGGGACTCCCAGACCTGGGACAGGCCAGGCGGGCAGCTGCGGGCCACACACCTGACTGTGGTGAGGCTGAGGTATGTATGTCCCAGAGGGGACCCGAGTCTGGCACCGACAAGGACCGGTTCATCGTCGGGAGCAAGTTCTGGTCCCCGCCCCTGAGGAGAAAGCACTGAGGCTCAGCGCCCTGAAGCCACCTCCCGTCTGCCCCTCTCCCCACACCACCCGAGGGCTGTCACGTACAGACACACCACACACGCTTGGCCACGGGCACACAGCGAGGACGGTGGCCCACACACCTGGGGGGTTTGAGAGCTTGGAGCTGCTGCAGGAACGCAGTGAGCTGCTGCTGCTGCGGCGGCGGCAGGTCTCCCAGAGCTGCCTTTTCCCGGAGCACGCACTGCGGGAGCTGGCGGCTGCTGAGGAGTGCACAGGTGTGAGGCGGGCCAGCCCCGCGTCAGCATGGGTCCTGCTGACCAGCCCTGCTAGGCCCCCCGTACCTGCCGACCAGCTGAAGAAACTGCTGGTGCTGCAGCTGCTGGTACAAGGCGGCTGCTGCCAGCTCCTGTTGCTTCTTCAGCCGCTCCTGGTCCATGTTTCCCTGAGTGAGGCCACAGCGTTCCCGTGGCTTTGCCCCTGTCTGGCTCTGCACCCACCGCTGCCCTCTGCCAGGCTCCTGCCTCCCTTCCCTGTTCCACGCCAAAGGGGGTACACTCACCAGCAGCGGGGGAGGTGAGGGCCCAGGGGCGAAGGGTACGCGACCCCACATCTTGATCACCTCACCCAGCGGCTGGAAGCCCTCGTCACAGCCCCGCTTAACCAGCAGGGCCATGGAGAAGTAGCCCGCCTGGAACCACTCTGCCATCTCCTGGGTCGTGAAGGGGCCTGGGCCAAGGGAAGGGCAGCTGCGGTCACAGAGGTGTGCCAGAGAAGACCTCGACGAGGATGGTGCTGTCCCCGAGCCCCACCTGCACCCCCCACCCTGCTCACCTTGGATCTCGCCCTGCGGGTCCTTGTAGAACCACTTCCGGGCCGCACCGTGGCTGAGGGGGAGGGCAGTGGCGGCTGCAGAGTGGCGCAGGCCCTGGGCCTGGATGGCGGCCGTGAACTGCTCCTCCTCCAGGGAGCTGTCCTGCAGGGAGGCCACGAGCTTCTCTGCCTCCTGGGAGCCCAAGGGAAGAGGGAAGGTTCAACTGGCCACTTCCATCAACACAGAGGGGGCTGGGGCTGAGGGGGGGGTCAGAAGATGAGGTCTGAACATGGAGGGCAAGATGGGGAGAAGGTGGGAACCTGATTGAGGACAGACAGAACCAAGGCTCTCTCTCCTGCAGGGGAGGGTTCCTACAGTCTTCACAGCCCACCCCCACCCCCCGCCCCACACCTGCTGCAGGTGCTTCAAGCCTTCATCATCTTCCAGGTCTGGTGGGCCAGGCGGTGAGCCCGCCCCAGGACTTAGCTGCATTCCCCTCATGTCATCTCCTAGAAGGAGCCAAGAAGGGAAGGTGGGACAGGGCAGTCAGAGAAGGGGGCAAGACAGAGCCCATCCACCACTCTTACTCCAGGAAGGTGGGTGCTAACTCTGCACTCCTGCCACCTCCTGACCAACTCCCCTGCAGCCTCCTTCCCACAGGGATGGGGAGCCCTTTCCCCACAAGCTCCAGGCTCCAGGGAGAGGGTGGTTCTGCCCTCGGGCTACCTTCAGCTGCAGGCAGGTCTTTCTCCACTGGGTCATCGCCTTCCCCGTTAGCTCCCCAGAGTGGGCCCAAGGTGGGCAGTGGGGACGGAGAGCTGGACTTCTCCTCCTGAGGAGGCAGTGGGGTCAGTTCCTTCCCACCTGAAAACCAAGGGTAATTACCAGAACTCAAAACCAAGCCGGAAGGCCTGAAAAGTGATTAAGCAGAGATTGTATTATTGTGGCCAGAAGAGCCTCTGGGTATTGAGTCCACCCACACAACTCTGGTCAACACGACTAAGGTTTGGTGAACTGACACCACAGAGCCTGCTCTGCACACTTCCCTTTCTGCTCCTACAGTGAGGCCGTGCATCCGCAACACCGTCCAGGGCTGCGGACGCACCACCACTGACTCAGCACCGTGTTCGACAGATTCCTCGAGGGATTTCCAAAGGTCGTTTTGATTCAGCTTTGATTTTCATCCGACACTTGGCCTTTTGGACAGAGGCCTGCTGTTTCCAGGCTCCTCCACACACCCCATCTGCACAAGCCTTTCTACGCAGACTCAGCTGAAGGCCGCAGGCGTCCACCCCACAGGCTTACCCGCCTCGGGCCCCTCCTCGTCCAGCCCTTCGGAAGGTTCTTCCTCCTCTTCCTCCAGGCCCTGGAAGTCGAGCTCCTGCTCCTCAGGAATAGGCTCCTTGGGGCCCTTCTGCATGGGGCGGGGGGATACGACGGGGAGATGAGTGGCAGAGAATAGAGTGCCGTGAAAGGACCCCCGCTTTGAGGCAGGCAGGTGCCCACCAACCTCTAACAAAATCTCCCCCTCGTCTCCTTGCAGATACCTTGAGAGGCAAGAAGGCCCCGGAGGCATCGAAGGTGCCCATTTCTTCGTCCTCATCGTCCAGGCACCACTCCGGGAGCCCATCCTTGTCATCATCGAAGCCGTCAGGCCCCCGGCACCTCCGGAGGTGAGAGCTCCCCCCCCCACCCCGCCCCTCCTCTTCACCACACCCTCCTCGATCCCCTCGCAAATCAAATTCAAACTTGCGACGCCGGTCCCCATGTTCCCGCCAGCCAGCAGAGCGGGGGCCACCATCTGGGCAGGAAAATTGGGGGAAGAAGAGTCAGTACCCAGTCAAGCCAGAGTCTCCACCCTTCTGCTGCCCACCAGGACCCCCCAGCCCCCTCAACGCCCATCTGACCCCCATCTCACCAGGGCTGGTGGAGCGCCAGCGGTCACCGTCTCGCCGGGGTCCTGCCCCGAGTCTCCAGCTGCCTTCCTCTTCTTCCTCTTGCTCCTCTCGGAGAGAACGCCAGTTTTCGCTATCTGAGCGGGCATGCTCCTTCCTCGGGCCAGCCCCTCCCTCATCAAACCCGGAGCGTGCTTGGGGGCAGAGCAGGAGGGGGACACACAGTCAGTGGACAGCGGCCACGGTTCCTGTAAGACTCTTATCAGACACCTTGTGGGGAAAGAAGAGCCCAGCTTTGGGCTCTCCTGCCCCCACCACCTCCCCCAGGAAGCAGCCCCCCGCCCCCTCTCAATAACCTGCAGGGCCCAGCCACCACCCCTGCCCCTCTCCGTACCTCCATCTCTCCTGGCCGATTTCTCAAACCGCCTCTCGCCTCTGTGGGAGGGAAAGGTGTGGGTCAGAAGACCAGTCCCTCCCTACCTACAGGATCTCAGCTCACCTTGTCCATTCTGCCCTAAGAGAAGTGGGGGGCGGGAGGGAGACAGGGCTTGGAAGGGAGCCCAAGGGCAAGCCCAGAGACTCCGAAGGACAGGGCAGGGCCACAGGGGTCAGAGGGGATGGACAGAGCTCTCTGACCAGGGCTAATCTGGCAGGTCTCCCGGAGTCCTCTGATGACAAAGACCCAAGCCTCCCTCCCTGGGGCCCTCTCTGCCACCCCGTCCCAGCCTGCACCTGTCATCCCAACTCTGGCTACGCTGGATCTCCCGGGGGTTTCGGCCAAAGGCCCCATCACCTTCTTCAATGCTTCTTTGGTAAAAGCAACTGTCACCACGGCCACGGCCTGGAGGAGTGAGGGGCACGTGGGAAAACCTGCCGGATCACCTCCCCAAGTCCTCAAGACCGCCTGCCCCGGAGCACGCCATCACCCCCTCTACCTCGGCTCCGTGTGCTGCCCCTGCCACGGGAGGCGCCACCTAGGGGGGGCCCAGCCCCTTTCCCCATCAGCCTCAGCACGGCCACGCTGTTCACTGACAGGGAGAAGTTTCTCTGAGGAGGGAGCCAGGGGTGGGAGTGAGGACCCAGGCGCCCGAGCAACCCCCGTCCAGAACCACACAGCCTCCACCCCCACCTCTCCAACCCCAGCCCCGCCACCCCCGCTGGCGGCTGCCTGGGCCGGGCCCCACCTGCTCCTCCTCAGTCAGCGGCTCCAGCGCGAGGGGCTGCAGTGGCTCCTCCTGCAGCAAGGCAGCAAACTCCTTGTCCTGCAGCTCGTCAGGGACCTGTGGATTGGGCGGGAGGTAGGCGTGCTCCTGGGCCCTCTCCGCCAGCCGAGGCCCCGCACCCCCGCCTGCGCCTACCTTGCTCTCCTTGACGTAGAGGGCCAGCATCTCCTCGCGCCCGTAGCGATAGTCCGCCAGCTTGTACTTGGGCATGGCGGGGGACGGGGGTGGGGAGGCCACACTGCCACCACTGGAAAGAGCCCTCAGCCTGGAGGAGGGACACGCAAAGGGAAGAGATGGGAATCTGAGCAGCCCTGTTCTTCCCGGGCTTCTCCATGCCCCTCTAAGCACACCTGACTCACCACTCAGGCCCAAAGTTGAGGGTCTCCGCTGCCATTGTGGAGCTGGGCGTGTCCCAGAGGTCGGTGGGGAGGAGCAGGGGAGGCGGTACCTGGCGTTCACTCTCCAAACACCTGTGGAGGCACGGGGGATACTAGGAATTGGGGATGGCACACCCAGAGCCCGAGAGGGTGAGTACTAGGCTGCCACCTAGGTGGACACAGTAACAGTCTCACTAAAGACTCACCTAAGCCAGCCACGTGCCACTCACACCATGAGTTACCCAAAGAGTCACGCTGGAGGAAGGCCTGGGGGAGGGGAGGAGACAGGCAGCTAGAGCCCCTGCCAGCTTCCGCAGGGGGATGCCCTCCCTCTGGCCCAGACTCACCTGGCAGCCTTCCCCGGGGAAGTGGGTAAGGCAGGGGCCGGGCCCTCTCCAGGCAAGAGCCTGTGCTGGAGTGAACCAGGATCCCCGGGCAACCAGATGTTGGTCTGAGCAGAGCAGTGCCCAAGGAGGGACCTTCACATCTGGGTAAGATCCTTAACGAGGTGCAAAAAGAATAAAGTGGGTTAAATGAACAGTCAGACAGACCTCCCTGCCTCCAGCCCTCCTCCGTCTCACATAATAGGAAGGCCCACAAGTGCCTGGAAGCTGCTGGTTAGGGAGCACAGGGGGCCACAGCCCTGGCTCCTCCTCATCTCTGCCCTCTGCTCAGCAGGCCTCCCAGGCAGTGAGTTGACTCAGCAGAGCCTGAAGGAGGAGCTGGAGGTGCGGCAGAGGATGCCAAGGGCCGCAGCATTCAGTAAAGGGGGCTGGGGTACATGTGATGTTCATGTCATCTGCTCAGTCGTGGCCGACTCTTTGCGACCCCATGGACTGTAGACCGCCAGGCTCCTCTGTCCATGGGATTCTGTCCAGGATTCCAGGCAAAAATACCAGAGTGGGTTGCCATTCCCTTCTCCAGGGGATCTCCCTGACCTAGGGATACAAACTGGGTCTCCTGCATTGCAGGTGGACTTTTTTTTTTTTTTTTTTAACCATCTGAGCCACCCGGGAAGCTCACACATGATAAAACACACACAAACCAGCAAAAAACCCACTGGAATCAAAAATGTTCTAGAGAGAGAAAAGGCTGGTTAAGAGAATTAGAAATTTATCTGAGGGTTACTTCCTTGGTGGTCCAGAGGCTAAGACACTGCACTCCCAATGCAAGGAGCCTGGGGTTCGATCCATAGTCAGGGAAATAGATCCCACATGCTGCTAACTAAGACCTGGTGCAGCCAAATAAATAAATAAATAGATATTAAAAAAAAAAGAAAAAAATTTATGTGGGAGCAAAATTACCTCTCCCCTGAAGACTCAAGTCTGGGTGCTTGGCTCCGAATCCTGAGACTCAGCTTGGGGAGAAACCTGGTACAAGGGGAGCAGGGGGGCTATTCCCAAGCCAGAGGTGGGGGGCACACCAAAGGCTGCAGGCAGGCAAGTCTGGCCAGCGTGCCCAGGACTCACTCACCAAACAAGGATCAACACCGAGGTCCTTTCCCTGGGATCAGAAAGCCTGATAAGTGCAAAGAGCCAAGAAGGGAACGGTGCTACTGTAAGCTAGGAAGAAGGCTCCCTCACCATAAAGCGGAAATAAGGTCAGAGTCACTGGGCTGACAGAAGTGTGGGGGAGGCGGCAGTGGCCCGTCCCTCTAAGGAACAGCAGAAGAGGCTGTCAGGAGGTGGCTCATCCCTGGTGCTTCTGAACACGGGGCAGGCAGGCAAGGTCTCAGGGAGCCGTGTGCAAGGGCCTCCCTCACTGGCTGGGGCGGGGGCTGGACCGGAGCGCCTCCGCAGTTCCCACCAACTCCGAGACTCCACCGCTCTGGGAAGGGGGAAGAAGGGTTTCCACCAGAGGGGCCATGGGAAGCGGCTCTCGACCACAGCTGCAGGCCAGAAGAAGCAAAGTCCACCCGAGACACAGGACCCACCCCAGAATCCCAGCAGCCTGGGTTGAGATGCAGCGCTGGACACCGCCCAGAGCAGGGCTGACCTCCCCCAGCTCGGGCATCTCCTCTGCATCAGCCTCAGCTGGCCCTTTCCAGAGATGGAGCACGCCCTGGCGAACACGGCTGTCAGAAGACAAGCCTGTTGCAAAGTTCTTCCCATCACTCAGTTCGACTCAGCCTCCCAGAACGGTGGAGGCCGGTTAAATCTGTGGATTCTACAAGCCTTATGGAATTCACCCAATGGATGAATCTTGAAAACATTAGCTAAGTGAAACATGCCAGTCACAAATGAACAGATACTGGATAATTCCTCTCACCTGAGATGCCAAGGTGAGTCAAATTCAGAGGGACAGAGAAGAACAGTGGTGCCAGGGCTGGGAGGCAAGGAGTGGGAGTTGTTTTTTAGTAGGGACAGTTTCAGCTGAAATGGGGCAGAGGAAAAAGTTGCAGGGATGAGGTGGATGGCTGCACAACAACATGAATGTATGTAATGCTGCAGAACTGTATCCTTAAAAATGGTTAAAATGCTGTATGTTATATCTGACCACCACTTAAAAAAGAGCTAAGGGAAAAAGAAGACATTTGGGGATAGCTCTCCCATACCTAAGTCTTCTCCACTCCAAGAAAAACACCCCACTTCCTAACAAACTCAGGAGAGGCTGTTCTGAGCCTCTTCCAAGCCACCCCAGAAGAGCCCCATCTCCCAGATGGACAGGCCGAAGAGCCCGCGGTGGGGCAGGAGACAGAAAAGGGACGACTCACCCTCCCACCCGTCCAGGGAGTGGCGAAGGCGGCTGGCCGCCAGGTGCCTTCCTCTTCGGGCCGTCACCTTTCTGTCGTGGTTTGAAGGAGCGAACTGAGGAAAAGCGGCTGGCTCCGGGCTGAGAAGCAGGGAAACTGCAGAGATGAGAGGAAGCAGAGGAGTGGCGGGTGAGAAAAGTAGAGTGTCTGGGTGGGCCCAGCCAGGGGAGGTCTGGGTCTCGAGAGCAGGTGGCTCCGGGGCCCCTCTTCTGACCGCAAGCAGCACACAAGCGCCCCGTGGCTTCTAGTGCCAAACAGGCGCACACCTTTGCCACTGCTTCTCAACTGGGGGCAATGCTGCTCCCCAGGGCACATCTTGGGGGACATTTCTGGTAGGCATGACTGGGAAATGCGACCAGCCTCTCACGAGCAGAGGTCAGCAACACTACTAAAAATCCTACGATGCACCGGACTCCCCCCACAACAAAGAATCATCTGGACCCAGATTATCAATACCCAGGGGCTTCCCTGATGGCTCAGGCGGTAAAGAATCTGCCGGCAATGCAGGAGACCCAGGTTCGATCCCTGGGTCAGGAAGGTCCCCTGGAGAAAGGAATGGCAACCCACTCCAGTATTCTTGCCTGGAGAATCCCATGGAGAGAGGAGCCTGGCGGGCTACAGTCCATGGGTTCGCAGAGAGTCAGACACGACTGAGCGACTCACATACACACACTCACACAGATTAACAATAGTAGCAAAGAACCCCTTCTGTACACCTCGGGCAGAGGATAACCACACCCACTGTCTGTTTAGGGGGAAGAATGGAAGACAAGGAAATCAAATTTACTCCAGTTCATTCCCCTCTCTGAGGAGTGAGGGAATCATCCCCTAATTACACTGTCCCATGAGAGAAATCTGAAATCTCGCCAGGAGGGAAATCCTCCAGAAAAGAACACATTAAACAAAATTGTCCTAAGTCTATCACAAACTTTCAAAGCCCTGCATTTGGATCCCTTTCCAGTGAAGGAAAGAGCAGGAGGCAGCAGGCAGGGGACTAGAGACAGCCTCCCTCCCTGGCTATCTGATCTAAGGGTGTCCTGCTTAGCCCCCACCTCTCAGCATCTGTGCGCCTCATCAATCCACAACCCCTCCTCCCCCTTCTCCTCAACCCTCACTATACCCTTCCTCCCTGGGGCATCTGAATTATTGCCATTAAAAGGCTGCCCCCTACTGGAATCCAGGGGCGAGAACACTGATCCTGGTGTGCACAACAGGCTTGAGGAACAGGAGGGGAGCCTGTTCTCCCGCGTTCCAAAATCACAGGAGAAGGAAAAGATCCAGAGACTAGGCGGTCCCAGTACACACTAAGTTAAGAACATTATTTCCTCATTCCATCACCCCTAAAATTAGCCCCAATCCAGAGCAATGCGCCTTGGCACAGGAAGGCACCACCATTAACAGAAGTAGAATCCCAAATTCCCCAACATTTGAGCAAGCGCCCAGCCCCAAGCTTGTTGGAGGTGACTCCGCCCTTACTCAGGGTGGAAAGAAAGATTCTCCACGCATGGTAGGAAGGGAACTCGGAGGCTTAAAAAGAGGTGCAAGCCTGTGTTCCTCCCGGCAGGTATGTTAACCCAGCTCTGCCCTCTGAGCCGTCAGGACAATGCCCTGAGGAGTCTAGTAGTTAACAGCTTTCAAAGCACTTTCACACTTTACCTCATTTGATCCCTTCTGCCCACTTGCTGAGGCTTGGGCTCCAGCCAGGGAAAACAAGGAAGGGATGCTGTAGCTGCCCTGACAGGAGACCCCGATGTCTTTGACACGCTACCCAAGCCTGGAGAAGGAGAACACACTCGGCGGGAACCACCCCAAACTCACAAGCATACTTTGTGAGTTTTAAACCATTTTTGTCATTAGCATTTAAAAAATCATTCCCAGAGCCACCTCTTCTCACTTCCTCTGCTTGAAAGTGGGGCCTTTTTTTTTTTTTTCCTATCCCAAACTCCAATCACAGATGTAGAAACCAGCACAAACCGGGGTCCTTCATCCATCAAATCACACACAATACTGACACATCCACTGGCTGAGAAACCCAGGCCAGGAGTCAAAGAACAGAACTCACTTGAGTATCACCACCATATGGGACCCTCGAGGTCCCTGGTCCCTGCCATGGCAGCAACTCAAAGCCCAGATCTGTTTCAACCCTGCCTGATGACACGATGGACCTGCCATCTAGGAACTAAGACTGAGGCTGGCGTGAGGGTGGGTGGCTTGGGACAGCATAGAAAACGGTACAGATGAAGGACCAGAGAGCAAACTCCCACACCGTCAGAAGCTAAGGGGACCAGCCTGTTAGTACCCAAGGTGTTCCAGGTGCAAAGCCAGGAGGCGGGGGCTAAACTGCAACCGAGTGTCAGCTCCCAGGAGCAGCAGAGAGACTGTGAAGGCTGATTACTGGAAAAGCAGAGATGAGAAGCAAGAGGGGAGTGAGACTGGGGTGAATGGAGGAAAGAGCTGGGCTAACAATTACTGGCTGAGCATCTATTTCCCCGGGCCAGGCCCAGCGCTGTGATGGACCAGACCTGGACTCTTACTGGGAATTCTAGTAGTGACTGCGTACGACCTGCGAGGTGAGGGTCTCTTTAAAGTTAACTTGAAAAAATAAAAAACAGTCAAAGTGTGTGGGGCCGTGACTGGGGAGCTGCTGCATCAGGAGAGATGGGCTGGGAAGGGCCCAGCCCGGCCACAGGACAGACTAAGGTGTTTCACTCGGCTGGGCAAGCGGGAGGAAAGAGACCCCAATGACCAAGCACTAATGTCGCTCGCTGAAATGTAGGCGCAGACCCACTCGAGGTACTGTGGTTAACAGAAGAGGCTTCGACGTTAGCCAAAGTCACGGATCGCTTGCACTTTAAGACCCGCCGGGCCCAGCTCAGGCCGAGAACCCGGAGGCACATTGGGAGAAACCTCCGGGGAGCGCCGGGCATTAGGGTCCCGGGCCCCCGGGCGGAGGATGCAGGCGGAGGGAGGTGGGAAGCCAGACCGGGGTTCCGAGGGGCCGAAGGGCGACCGTTAGGAGCGCGGGGGTGGGAAGCAGGCGGGCCGGCCCGGGAGGACGGCGTGCCCTTCAGGGAGGGGGCGCCAGGTGCGGGGGCGCCGGCGGCCGCCCCCGGGAGGGAGCCAGCCTTCCTCGGGGCGGCGCGGGGGCCCAGGCCGCGCGGGGGTGGGGGAGGGACCGGCGGGGAGGCTCGGGAGGCGGGCGCACCCGACGGCGGGGGCGGCGGCCTCGGGAGGAGACGGGGGAGGGTCCGTGCCGGCGGCCCGCGCTCCCGCTCTGGCTATCGCAGGCTCGGCGCGGCCGCCTCGGCGTCGGGGGCGGGCCTGGCCCAGGCCCGGCCGCGGGCTGGGGGTCCGCGGGGCCGCCGGGCGCTTACCGCGGCGGGCGGGCGGCGGAGGCTCCGGTCCCAGGGCGTTGGCGACGCGCGGCGGGCCGGGGGGCGGCGGCGGCGGGGGTGGGGGCGCTGGCGCTCCCGCGGCGGCCGCTCCTCTCTGTTTGTGTTTGTAGCAAGATGGCTGCCCGCCTCGCACCACGTGACGCGGACGCGGGGCCGCCCCCGCCGCCGCCGCCGCCGCCGCCGCAGCCGCCGCCGCCGCCACAGCCCCCCTCTGCGGCTCCGGCCCGCTCCGACCCGCACGACCTGGCGCGCTCCCCGCCTGCCCGGCGGGCACGGCCCGGACGCCCGCCGCCCCCGGACCCCCCCGACCCCGGCACGTGACCCGGGAGCCCGGTTCCTCACGTGACTCGGCCTGCCGCGGACCAGGGTTGGGGGGGGTGAGAGTGTCCCGGGGGGGTGCTCCCCGGCAGCCCCCGGCACGTGACGCGCGACCATCTCGACGAAGGCCGCCGCTGGCGGCATCGCCACTCTTCGGACGGTCGGCTTCCTCCGGGAAGCCCGCCTGGGTTGAGGGAGACCACATGCAACCCGGAGGTGTGTTCATCAGCTATCCCGGGGAGTATGAAGTAAACGAGATGCCGAATGATTTAGAAACTGTCCGCGGCAGCGCTGGCTGGTGAGATCTGGAGTTTGTATCTGACTCCTCCACTGAGTGGCCTCCTAGACCTCGGGGGCAAAGGATTTAACGCTTTAACGCTATCGGGCCTCAGATTCTATTATATAGTAAGGTATTGAGGCTCTTCTCTGCCCTATCCCCTGCCCCCATTCCACTATCTTTCCAGAGTGCTGAAAGAATTAAAATAGGTGCGTGTGAGAGGCTTTGGCAAGAGAGAAACTACTATGCAAATACAAGAAGTAGATTGACACCGTCTTTGTTTAAAAAGGAGGTTTTCAAGAATGACTTTTCCGATTCCTGAACTTTTTTTAGGATGAAAAAGTTTTGTGTGTGTTTTCACCGTTTTCTTTGGAAGTTACTCCAGAATGTATACTCTTACTTACCAGCTTTCTAAAACAGCCGTTACCAAAAACAATGTAATCCTCAGGACCGGGAAAGGTAAATTCAAACTTGGAACTTGAGCCCTCTGTCTTGTGCCAAAACGGATCGCGGACCTCGGGAGCTACCAGGAAGGCCCTTTGTTCTTGCACGGAGTACACCCCAGGCTTTTATGCACTTGGAGTTTTCATGATCGCTTATTTCAGTTCCCTTGACTTTCTTGCAATCAGGATTCCTGTCTCAGTGTAGTCAGTGAAGCTGCTTGCTCAGAGGCTGGAAAATCCAACTGTTTAAAGCGAGGGCTTGTTGGGACTTCACTGGTGGTCCAGTGGCTACGACTCCCTGCTCCCAATGCAGGGGTCCTTGGTTCACTCCCTGGCCAGGGAACTAGATCCCACGTGCGACAACTAAAGGTTCAGCAGGCTGCAACCCAAATCCGGTGCAGCCAAATAATAAATAACTATATTTTTTAATAAAAGGTGAGGGCTTGCATCCATTCCAGACTGTGGCCTTGGGCACTTTGCTAATCTGTGAGTCTCTGGATTGTATGGTAGAGCGCTGGAACACAATGCTTGGTGTAGGGCAAGCACTTCACAAATGTTAGCTAGTAGGGCCTTCTGACTGGAGAAGGCAATGGCAACCCACTCCAGTACTCTTGCCTGGAAAATCCCAGAGCCTGGTAGGCTGCAGTTCGTGGGGTTGCGAAGAGTCGGACACAACTGAGTGACTTCACTTTCACTTTTCACTTTCATGCATTGTAGAAGGAAATGGCAACCCACTTCTGTGTTCTTGCCTGGAGAATCCCAGGGACAGGGGAGCCTGGTGGGCTGCCGTCTGGGGTCGCACAGAGTCGGACATGACTGAAGCGACTTAGCAGCAGCAAGGCCTTCTGAGCCCAGGATATTCAAATTGTTAATACTGTATGAAAATGTATCAGCAGAATCCAATCTCAGGTCAAGTTCTCATAGAAAAAGGTTCTCAATTATGGCAGCTGTTTTTTCTTAGTCCAAAACTTTTGTTGTTGCTGTGTTGTGTCTTCACTTTTCCAGATTGTGTCTTACCCTCTGAGTAAGGTTTTAGCATGTTTTAATTATTAATGAGCAAACATGAGATTGTCAGTTATGGTAGAGAAATATTACAGGGATTCCTGTGAAGTGGAGGCAGTCAGGGAAAGTGGTGACTTGTGTCGAGCAGGAAGGGCAGGATTTGGGTAGATTTGAGAAAAGTGGGCATTGGCTTTAGAATAGTGACAGTCCAGGATGATGGGAGAAGAGGGCCTGGATTGCCTGTTGGTTGAGAAGCAAAGAGGAACTTAAAGTTCAGGGCTTTGACTGCTGGCATGATTTTATTTTTTTAATCTTTTGGCCTCACCCCACAGCAAGTGGGATCTTAGTTCCCTGCCCAGGGATCGAACCTGTGCGCCCTGCATTGGCAGTGCAGAGTCTTAACCACTAGACCACTAGGAAAGTCCCCATGAAAATGCTTTTGATTGAGGAGGAGTACTTTGCTAGGGAGAGCACGCCAGACTCCAGGGTGGAAAATTGGGAGTGGTTCCCTGTGTACCAGCTTGTGATCCTGGCCAAGTAATTATGCCCCAGCTGTAGAGTGGGAATGCTTCTGCTGCTGGTGACACTGTGGAAGTTGAATTGTATACGCAGCCTCTTTGCGAAAAGACATAAATCGGAACTGTGAATTTTCTATACAAAATTAAAGAAAATTTTTTGAATGAAGAAATCACTTGGACCTAAGATTTTTGTTTATTCAGGTACTGTGCTGTGAAATATCTTGGTTTGTGTTTTTTAAATTTGGAAGCTTTGAACTAAACAGAGATGTGGTTAGATGATTAATTAAGATGGCAGGGAGGTCTCAAGTAAGACTGAACAGCCAACCTCTCTGCCTTTTTTCCTAATGGCAGATTCCCCTGCAGTGTTTGCCTTCCATGAAATGCAAAAATGTAAGGACCATCTTAGTGTCAAATCAGTGTGTTACAATACCTGGCTTCACCCACCTAAGTTGCAAGCCTTTATATTTGTCCGTATGTCAGAGTTTCGAAAACATTTTAGATATCATGAAAAGACAGGCAGCCTGAGTAATGGAATGATAGCTCATTAACAGTGCTTATTGTTAATTATCAGACAAAATGGGCCTTACAATTAATTTATTGTATTCAAAATTACTTGCTGCCCTAAGCAAAGTTCTTTGGTTGATCAAGTGTAAATGCTTGTCAAGTCACCAATGCAAAATCACCACATTGATAAATCTGGTCACTACCTCCTCCAGGAAATGCTTTCTTCACCTGGTTTCCATATCACCATACTCCTTTGGTTTTCCTCCTACTTCACCAGCTTCTCTTTCTGAGTCCTCTGCTGGTTCCTTCGACTTCCCCATCTCCTAGAGCTCAGACCTTCCAGGAACTGCACAGGATCTGTGCCCCACTACTAGATATTCCTGCCTCGCCTTAGACGTTGCTTCCTTTGGAAAACCTTGCATCCCCCAAGGTTATGTTGGCTGTGCCTCCTTGAGGGTCCACCGAAGCCTCTACATGCTCCCTGCTGAGCAGTGGTCACACTGTCTCGCTCATCTTGTTGGCCTTTCACAGTAAACCATGAACTGCTCAGCCCAGTATTGTTCAAGGATGTTTCTAGTCTTCCAGCAGCCTAACAAATCTCCTTGATCCAACTTTATTGCCGAGTAGTATTCCATCATATGGATGTATCACACTTGAACCAGTCACCCATTTAAAAACACATGGGTTGTTTCAGATCTGGGGCTATTACAAATAAAACTGCTGTGGACATTCATGTACGAGTTTGTAAATTTCCGTGAGTGCTCTTGCTGGGTCATGTGGTGAGTGTGAGTTTAGTGTTAGAAGGAATTGCCAAACTATTTTCCAGAGTGACTGGACCATTGAAGATTTCCACAGTGTATGAGAGATCCAATTTCTTTGCATTCTCATAAACACTCACTATTGTCAAAAATTTTTTTTAATTATTTTTATTTGGGGTTGCACTGGGTCCTCTTTGCTGAGTACGGGCTTTCTCTAGTTGCAGAGTGGGGGCTCCTCTCTAGTTGTGGTGCTGTGGCTTCTCATTGTGGGGGCTTCTCGTTGCAGACCACAGGCTCTCGGACATGCTGGCTTCAGGAGTTGCAGCACATGGGCTCTAGAGCCAATGGGCTTCAGTAGTTGTGGTGCATGGGCTTAGTTGTCTTGTGGCACACGGGATCTTCCCGGACCAGAGACTGAACCTGTGTCCCCTGCATGGGCAGGCAGATTCTTAACCACTAGACTACAGTCAGTTCAGTCGCTCAGTCATGTCCGACTCTTTGTGACCCCATGGACTGCAGCACGCCAGGCTTCCCTGTCCATCACCAACTCCCAGAGCTTGCTCAAACTCATGTCCATTGAATCGGCGATGCCATTCAACCATCTCATCCTCTGTCGTCCCCTTCTCCTGCCTTCAATCTTGCCCAGCATCAGGGTCTTTTCCAATGAGTCAGTTCTTTGCATCAGGTGGCCAAAATATTGGAGCTTCAGCCTCAGCATCAGTCCTTCCAATGAATATTCAGGACTGATTTCCTTTAGGATGGACTGGTTTGATATCCTTGCAGTCCAAAGGATTCTCAAGAGTCTTCTCCAACACCACAGTTCAAAAGCATCAATTCTTCTGCGCTCAGCTTTCTTTATGGTCCAATTCTCAACATCCATACATGACCACTGGAAAAACCATAGCTTCGACTAGGCAGACCTTTGCTGGCAAAGTAATGTCTCTGCTTTTTAATATGCTGTCTAGGTTGGTCATAGCTTTTCTTCCAAGGAGCAAGCGTCTTTTAATTTCATGGCTGCAGTCACCATCTGCAGTGATTTTGGAGCCCAAGAAAATAAAGTCTGTCACTGTTTCCATTGTTTCCCATCTGTTTGCCATGAAATGATGGGACTGGATGTCATGATCTTCGGTTTTTGGTTTTTTTTTTTTGATCTTCGTTTTTTGAATGCTGAGTTTTAAGCCAGCTTTTTCACTCTGCTCTTTCACTTTCATCAAGAGGCTCTTTAGTTCCTCTTCGCTTTCTGCCATAAGGGTGGTGTCATCTGCATATCTGAGTTTATTGATATTATAAGGAAAGTCCAAAATTTCTTATTTTAGACATTTTAATAGGGGGGTAAGGGCTTCCCTGGTGGCTCAGTGGTAAAGAATCTGCCTGCCAATGCAGGAGACTTGGGTTTGATCCCAGGGGCAGGAAGATTCCCTGGAGAAGAAAATGGCAACCCACTCCAGTATCTTTGCCTGGGAAATCCCATAGACAGAGGAGCCTGGCAGGGTACAGTCCATAGGGCCACAAAAGAGTCTAAAGGACTTAGCGACTAAACAACAGAACAAACAATAGCTGGGGAGTGGCATCTCATCATGGTTTTAATTGCATTTCCATCATGGCTAATGATGTTGAACATCTTTTGTGCTTATTTGTCATCCTTATATCTGTTTGCTAAAGAACCCTCTGTTCAAGCCCATTTTCTAATTGTTTTCAAATGCTTGAGTTTAGAGAGTTCTCTAATCTGGAGACAAATCCATTGTTGGATATGTGACTTGCGGGTATTTTCCTCCCAGACTGTGGCTGGGTGGCCTTTCACAGAGGAAAAGATTTTTAATTCTGATGAAGTACAATTTATTAATTCTTTTCTTTAATGGATTGTGCCCTTGAAGTTGTATCTAAGAACTCTTTACCTGACTATATGTCATGAAGACTTTTTTTTCCCTATATTTCTTGTTTTATAATTTTACATTTTATGTTTAGATCTACCATGCATTTTATGTTAATTTCTTTGCATTGGGCTGAGGTTCAATTTCAATTCCTTGCCTATTTATTGAATTCGCACTACTTGCTGATAAGACTCATTCTTTCCCCATACAGCTGCTTTTGCATCTTTGTCAAAAATCAGCTGGCTGTACTTGTGTGAACCTGTTTCTGGGTTTTCTACTCCATTTTATTGACTTTTATGCCTGCCCCTTGGCAGATACCACACTGTCTTGATACTGTGTTTAGACAATAAGTCTTAAAATCGGGTAGTGTGATTCCAACTTCTCATTTTTCAAAGTTGCTTTAACTTCCCTTGCCTTTCCATATAAATTTTACAATAAACTTATCTACATCTATAAAACTTTTGGCTGGGGTTTCATAGGAATTGCATGAAACTTTGGGAGAACTGACATATTTTGGTCTTCCAATAGATGGACACGGTCTATCTCTCCATTAATTTAGATCTTCTTTGATTTCTTTAGCATTTTGTATTTTTTAGCATACACATTTTGTACATGTTTTTGTTAGACTTATACGTAAATATTTTCCCTCTCCTTCCTTTCCTCCACCCTCTTCCCCCCTCTCTGGAATGATTGTAAATGATTTTAAATTTTGGCTTCTGATTGCTTATTGCCACTATGTGCTTGGTCACTCAGTCATGTCCGACTCTGCGACCCCATGGACTGTACCCTGCCAGGCTCCTCTGTCCATGGGGATTCTCCAGGCAAGAATACTGGAGTGGGTTGTCATGCCCTCTCCAGGGGATCTTCCCAACCCAGGGATTGAACCCAGGCCTCCTGCATTGTAGGCAGGTTATTTACTGTCTGAGCCACCAGGGATGCCTCCATTTTATCTCCGTTGTGGAATTTATCTATGTAGAGTTGTTAGTATTATTCTCTAAGTATATTATAACGAGAGGAGTTTTTAAAGCTATTCCCGCTTTCATTTCTGGGAATCGTAATTTGAGTGTTCTTCTCTTGTTCTTTCTTTTGTGTCAGTCTTGCTAGAAGCTTACTAATTTTATTGATCTTTGCAAAGAACCAGCTTGTAGTTTGAGTTTACTTCTGTGTTCAGTTTCATTGACATTTGCTCTTTTTATTTCCTCCCATCTTTTCCCATTGGCTTTACTTTTTCTAGTTCCTTAAGGTGAAAACAGATTATGCGGCCATTCTTTTAAAAACAGTGTTCAGTGATTCCAGAAAACTCCTTGGTTCCCTGAACTCCTGTTTGCCCATCAAAATTCAGTTCAGGGACTTCCCTGAATGTCTAGTGGCTAAGACTCCACACTCCCAATGCACGGAGCCTGGGTTCCATCCGCAGGCAGGTAACTAGATCTCATATACTGCAACTAAAGAGCCATGTGCCCCAACTAAGACCCAGGCAACCAAATATATATATAGATATAGATATAGATATAGATATAAAATTCAGTTCAGATGTCACTACTGAGACATTGTAGTCAGCCTTTCCTCTTCACCCCCAAATAAACGCCACCAAACCTAAGAATCTGAAGCTTAAAAGGAGAAGTGCAGGCTTTAAATGGTGCCGGCAGGTTAAGTTCGCAAGAGCCTGGCCTCTTTCCAACCTTTAGTCATTTGGGGTCAAACTCCACCCTAGGCAATAAGAGAGCGGTCTGGGGGGACATAAAAATGCCAATTCACATGTGTAGGTTTACAGTTTATACGGTTATATTGGGTTTTGAAACTCGGTAGCAAGATAGGAATTGTCATCCCTATTTGAGTGATGAGGAAACTTCAGAGGAGAGTAGTTGAGGTCTCCAATGCAGGTCTGACTCATTTGCGAATGGAATTCTCCAAAAGCTAAACCAATGTGGGCAGAGAGCCCCTTCCCAGTGGTCTTGGAGAGCCACCAATCCCCCCAAGTGCTGCGCTGCCCTTCCCGCCAGAGGGCGTTACGTCCCAGCTCCCGAGTGGTCGCAGTGACCGAAGAGCTGGAAGGCAGTTGAGGGGTGCGAGTGGGTGGGTCAGGGGGGCCACAAGGAAGTTGTGAAGGCTTGGGAGGGGGAGGCCTACGGCTCAGGAGAAGGGGCCAACAGAGGATGAGATGATTGGATGGCATCACCGACTCAATGGACATAAGTTTGAGCAAGCCCTCGGAGATAGTGAAGGACACGGAAGCCTAGCGAGCTGCAGTTCATAGCGATTCAACCACAATGGCTCATAGCCCTCGATTGGCCTTAGAGTCAGCCCTGCCAGAGGAATGGGAGGACGGCTCCCCGTGAACTGCAGAGGGGTGTCAGAGCGCTGTCCTCCCACAAGGACCGGGCTTCGGTACTCGTTTACCCGCTCTTGGTCTTTGGGCGACGCGAACCGTGGGCGGGAAGTCGGTTCTGCCAACTCTGCCACGCCTCCTGACCCGAGGAACTGCGACGGACGCAGACACCTTCCCGATCACGTTCTATGGAACTCAGCGCCCTCCCTACCATCTTTGGAAGGCCCTGACTCCCAAATTCTCCAAGTCCCCACAATAGTCTCCTCTCCTCTATTCTCCCCTTGGGCACACCCCCCCCCCCCCCCCCCCGCCGCGAACCGGGGACTTGGACTGGCCGCAAAAAGCCAAACCTTGCCCTACCCAGATCCTCCCCGGACTCGGACTTGGTACACGCCTCCCGCCTCCGCGCCCCGCCTAGGAGGCGTACACGTGGTAGATCCCGTCAGCCCCGGAAGCCTCGCGTTATTCAAACACATCGCGCGGTTTTGCCAGCTCTGAGGAAAGGGGCGGGGAGAACGGAGGCCGGGCAGGCGATTCGTGAATCCCCCAGGCCTGGCCGCGGCAGGGGGGACGGGCGGCGCGTGCGCACTGGGCACCCTTTTCCGACGCCCCGCGCCTACTGGGCTTGAGCGTTACGGTGTCTGTGTGGCGGGCCCCTCTTCCCTGCTGGGGTCCCGGTGGTCGCGGGCAGCGCCACCTCCTCCGGCCAGTCGGCGCAACGCTCGACTGGCCTGGCAGGGGAGCGGGCCGCGTGCGCGTGGAGAGCACGGGGACTGGAGAGAGTAGGCGCTGGAGAGCTGGGGAAAGGGGGCGGTGGAGGGACCCGAGGTGGGGAGCGTTGTAATGAATGTCCGCGAACTGAGGGTGGGGGAGCTGCAGGGTGGGGGAGCTGCGAGAGCTGGAGTTGAGTGGGCAGGGACTGAGAGTGGGAGGGAAGAGGGGCGTCGAGTGCGCCCCCGCCCGGGTGCACCCTTTGGGCTGGAAACCGGGTGGGGAAGGAAGCGTGGGTCGCTCCTCACCCTTGGTTGATCTCGTCCCTTTCCCGTGCCAGGGCACACAGCATGGCCGAAAACCGAGAGTCCCGCGGGACCGTCGAGGCGGAGCTGGACCCGGTGGAGTACACCCTGCGGAAGCGGCTTCCCCACCGCCTGCCCCGGAGGCCCAATGACATCTATGTCAACATGAAGACTGACTTTAAGGCGCAGTTGGCTCGCTGCCAGAAGCTGTTGGACGGAGGGGCGCGGGGTCAGAATGCATGCAGTGAGATCTACATTCACGGCTTGGGCCTGGCCATCAACCGGGCCATCAACATTGCCCTACAACTGCAGGCGGGCAGCTTCGGGTCCTTGCAAGTGGCTGCCAATACCTCCACCGTGGAGCTTGTCGATGAGCTGGAACCGGAGAGTGACTCACGAGAGCCGCTGACCCGGATCCGCAACAACTCTGCCATCCACATCCGTGTCTTCAGGGTCACGCCCAAGTAACTGAGATGAAGCTGGCCCACCTTATCCACCCATCCCCATACAGCTGGGGCTCATATGTGGCTCTTCTTGTCCTGAGTACTGTCATGGATCTTTCAATCAGAGCCATGTAGGAAAAAGCCCATCCCCTGGCAGCCCGGAGGACTCTGAATTGAGAGGGCAAATACCGTCTTTTGTTGGGCCCAAGCAGTGGGTCTTCCTGGATCTTTGTGGTCTGTAGCCATTGTCCTGTACAATAAAAAGTTTCAAGTTACGTTGCTGCCTGGCCACCCACCCCGCTGCACTGCCTCTCCCCTGTGTAAATTCTGGAGAGGAGAGTAGGAAGAAACTTGACAAAGATTTAGATATAGGAGGGGAACCCTGGTGTTTCCTGCTTTCATAGAAAGAACATAAATTGTCCTACAGACACTGCAACATAAGACAAACGTTAGTGCAGTGCAGAAGCCTGACAGCCCCAGTGTTTGTTTTAAAATATTTCATCCTTGCAGAAGAAGGCAGAGAGAATCAAGTAGATATTCCTGCCTGCTGGCAAGCAGCTGGGGTCTAGTTGTGTGTGAGGAAACTATCAGCTTCTCTGTTGGTAGTTCCTGGGCACAGGAAGGATGAGGGCTTAAGGAGAGAGAAACACAAAGATGGGGCCTCCTTTGTATTAGGTTGTGGGAGGGATTGACACGGCTTCATTTGATCCCTGGTCCTGGGGGATCCAAAGTGTTCTAAACAGCTGTGGTTCAGAGCCCTTCACACCCTGTGGCTGGGCTGTTCTAAGTGGGAAAGAAAAGCCTTCCCTCTGACTGACTGGGCACACAGGTCATAAGCACTTATGTGCTTGGATATTTGTAGGAGGATCTGATTTTTCCTATTTACCAAACGAGTCATCTAAAGCAATGTTTATCAGAGCAGTTGATGACCCATGTGTGGGTCTTGATTTACTAGGTCAAAACCTTTTTAAAAATCAAGTAAAAAGTAACTTCCATGGTAATATTTTGTTGGCACTTTTATAGATACGTATATAGACGTGTGCTAGTTATGACTTCGATTTTACTGTTGGGGGAGGTCACAAGAGCTTGAAAGACTTTGATTTAAAGGTTAATAACTGAATTTGGTTATAGTTTGCTTGAAGGCAGTTTGGTTTGGGGTTCTGAAAATCAGCCTTCTCATTTGGCAAAACCTCTACCTCTGGCTTGAGGGTTCCTGCTGAGGAGGGACTCATGCTGTGGAAGTGACTGCCAGTCGCACAGGAAAGCAAACTCTTCACAGAAGGACTGGGGCTTCGTTCTAATGACTAAACAGCCCAAGTGCCTTCTGTGAGCCACAGACCTGGGCTGGGCCCTGGGGATACAAAGGTGGGTATAAAATGACCCCTGCCTTCAAGGAGTTCACCATTTAGTTGGGAAGGTGGATATACCAGTTTTCGTGCAGTGAATAAGATATGTGATGTAAGAGGTAAGAACAGCCACAATAGAGAAGTGCAGAGAAGGAAATGGCTAACTTCCTGCTGAGGTCTGAGATGGTTTCACCTTTGACCTGGGTTTTGAAGTATGAAGAGGAGTTTGCCAGGCAGAAGAGGAGAGAGGCCACATCAGGCAAAGGCATCAGTGTGTACAAAGGGGATTCACTAACAGACAGGGTGTGTTGTAGGACTGGAGGGTCACTCGGCAGCTACAAAGTAGGAAGCATTGGGGAGATTTGAGGGAGATGATTCTATCGGATGCCCCCAATTCCCCCCCATCCCAATTTCCCTATCAGCCTTGACTGCAAGGCTCCCTTGCCCAGGAGGCCCCAGTAACGGGGGAGCCTGGAGGGAACTGTGTGTGTCCTTGCACGTCTGTGCTCTGGTCTCTGTGCTCCTGGCCCAGGCCCAGCAGAGGTGGTAGCAGCAGCCCTTCTGCATTTGGTTTGTTTTGGCTGCCACATCTTCCAGCTTATTTGTTGTTTCTGCTCCATATTCTCTCACTGCTTGCCAGTGGGGCTTCCCTCAGTGGCAGAAACAGCCCCTAGACATTGCCACCGAAAGAAGAGGGGGTGTGGGGGCAGGTAGGGGGTGTGGGGAAAGTCCCTGCATCTGTCCGAGTGCACGCCTGGTGGATGGGGCAGGGAGCTCTGCAGGGAGGCCACCAGCCGCCTCTGCCCCCCTCCCTCTCCGGGTTCTCTGCAGTGTCTTCCATCACAGCTTGGGAAGCTGGAAGGTGATGGGGGCAGAAAGGATGTCCAGGTGCAGTTCCCCTCCCTTCTTTTTGCTCAACAGCTATGGAGCCCACAATGAATGCAAAATGACCTCCTACTTCAAAAACAGTTCCCCCGAGGTCAGATTTGAAATGCTTGTCTTGGAGGTGGGAGTAGACCTCATCTCTAGTGTTATTGAGAATTCACTGCTTGTGCGGAATCTCTGTTAGGCACCAGGTCTACCCAGAGAGGTACGAACCCCTGGGCCTCTAAAAACTAATAGAAAAAAGGACAGACAGATTTGGAAAGACAATTAATTTACATAGTGCTTGGAGCCTGGCATTAGCAAGGGCTCCAGAAAGAGGGGAAACTGTTGGTAGTGTGAGCCATTTTACTAAGGAATAGTTTGGTCCTCTACATGGGGATGGGGAGAGGGGAAGGAAGGTGGTTTGTGTGTGTTTGATCTACAAGGCTGGGTTCTTAGTCCTGCTGGCTTTTACTTTTGTGGCACTGGCGGCGGGAAAGAAGACGGGCCCTCAGGACCCAGGAACTGGTCTGGATGGGTGGATGATCCTTCTAGGAAGTTCCTTGCACTCTGTCCTGGTGAGTTCTTGGTGCTTGGTCAGGAGCCGGGAGAACAAACCCCGGAGCCTATGGAGAAGATGGACTAGAGGCGTGTGTAAATGTAGTTCTGAAGGGAAGAGATGACCCACTGCAGGTTTGGGGATGAGGCAAAGGTTATCCCACCAAGAGAGAAGTCTATGAAAATGACCACTTAAGACTCCATCTTCCTAAATGACATTTATGGGTGCTTTTGAATTGATGTTTTATTTTTGTTTGGACAGGAAAGCTACTGCGGCCAATTTAGCAGCTCTGTCTTCTGGTAAATGATGGGAAGGACGTGGGTAAAGGACGTCCTTCCAGTGAAGGGCATGTGAAGGAGCTTGGGAATGTTCAGCCGTACCTGAGGACAGGAGATCCTAGGGTGCGGCTGACACTTCACAGAAAGGCTCCAGGCTTTGAATAAACTCAATGTGAGCATTGCCTTGATGTCTATGTCTTGACCCACCCCCAGCTCCAGTCAGTTGTGTTTCGGCGGCAACTTTCTCCAAAGAGCAGTGGATGTGTCCACCCAGAGAGACTCCCATCCTCCATCGACACCCCCTGACCCCGTGACCTTTGCCAGTGGGTGGCTTAGTGAGGCAGCTACAGCACCAGGGATAAGGTGTCATGAACCCATGCCCACCTCCCCAGAAGGAGCAGTGGCGGACGCTGGAGGAAGGCTGAAGAGTATGTTGGCGATCTGGTCTCCGGGCCTGCAAAGCGAGGACAAACAGCAGGGATAGTAAAGCCAAGGGTGCAGTGATAATAGGTACAACGTATTGATTACCTCGTGCCGGGCGTTACATAATCACACAACAGCCCTGGCAAGCAGTTACTATCGTTTCTTCTGCCATCCCCAGGCTCGGACATAAGGTCACCTGTTCACGTTGGGTGCTGGTAAGTGGCAGAGCTCACCAGGTCACCAAATCTGGGCTCCCTTGTTTATCAGACAAGCCTCGTTGGGCTCCTGAAGCGGCAGAGCTGCTCGCTGAGAACAGAACCCAAACATCTGGTCCTAGAGGCTACCTTGTGGCCAAGTAAGCAGAGATTGCCTCCGTTTCTCCAAGCTGACCTCCTCACAGGACTTCCCAGCAGGGATCCCTACTCAGAGTCCTCACTCCCTTCCCAGTTCCCCAAGCATCAGGAAGCCCTCCCCATCATACCCTCCGAGGTCCGAGCCACCCCACTTCCCAGCACAGAAGGTCTGGGCCCCTGGCAGAGCTCCCAAGCCTGGCTGAGAAGCTACTGATTGGAAAGGAGGAGGGCGGAAATGTCCAGAGGCCCCCCTTCTCCGCCCCAACACGACTCCAGGCAGCTGGGACTTCGTGCTTCCTGGGGGTCTGCGCTAGCTCAGGGGGGCTGTAAATTTGCTTCTTGGAGTTTCAGTCTGAACCGGCTGCTGGGACAACTCCAGCTTGTCTCCACCCCCGCCATCCTGTGGTCACGACTGTCCCTTTTCAGGCCTCTCCTTGGGGGCTCCCTGCTCAGGAAGTAGATGAAGGCCTCCCAAGCCCCGGCAAACCCAGAGCTAGGTTGTCCAGAAACAGCTCCAGCAAGCATGCGGAAGACGAGGGGCTCACTTCCTCCCTCTAGGCCTCCCATCCTCTGGTTGAGGTATCTGGAGTGGACAGAGCACACTATGCAAGCCACCCTTGAGTGAGGACCATAAACAGGCAACAGGCCAGGTGCCCGCTGGCACCAAGATGAACAAAACCTGCCTATGCTTTGTCCTTTTCTCTCTCCTCCGATTAACAGAGCACGTGTGCTGCATGACTCCAGAGAATACCATTCTCATCAGGGTCCAAACGAATGGCGGCTCCTGGAGCTGTGCAGTGCTCAACCTTGACAGCTGTACATGGTGGCCCCAAGAGGGGAGGCTTGAGGCATAAAGTAGAAGTCTTAGTCGCTCAGTCATGTCTGACTCTTTGCGACCCCATGGACTGTAGCCCACCAGGCTCTTTTCTCCATGGAATTCTCCAGGCAAGAATACGGGAGTGGGTTGCTATTCCCTTCTCCAGGCAATCTTCCCAACCCAGGGGTCAAACTCAGGTCTCCCTCACTGCAGGCAGATTCTTTACCATCTGAACCACCAGGGAAGCTCTGAGACATAAGTAAGTAAGTTAAGTTCAGTCACTCAGTCGTGTCCAACTCTTCGCGACCTCAGGAATTGCAGCACGCCAGGCCTCTCTGTCCATCACCAACTCCCGGAGTTCACTCAGACTCACGTCCATCGAGTTAGTGATGCCATCCAGCCATCTCATCTTCTGTCGACCCCTTCTCCTCCTGCCCTAATCCCTCCCAGCATCACAGTCTTTTCCAATGAGTCAACTCTTTGCATGAGGCGGCCAAAGTACTGGAGTTTCAGCTTTAGCATCATTCCTTCCAAAGAAATCCCAGGGCTGATCTCCTTCAGAATGGACTGGTTGGATCTCCTTGCAGTCCAAGGGACTCTCAAGAGTCTTCTCCAACACCACAGTTCAAAAGCATCAATTCTTCGGCGCTCAGCCTTCTTCACAGTCCAACTCTCACATCCATACATGACCACAGGAAAAACCATAGCCTCGACTAGACCGACCTTTGTTGGCAAAGTAATGTCTCTGCTTTTGAATATGCTATTTAGGTTAGTCATAACTTTCCTTCCAAGGAGTAAGCGTTTTTTAATTTCATGGCTGCAGTCACCATCTGCAGTGATTTTCAAGCCCAAAAAAATAAAGTCTGACACTGTTTCCACTGTTTCCCCATCTATTTCCCATGAAGTGATGGGACCGGATGCCATGATCTTCGTTTCTGAATGTTGAGCTTTAAGCCAACTTTTTCACTCTCCATTTTCACTTTCATCAAGAGGCTTTTGAGTTCCTCTTCACTTTCTGCCATAAGGGTGGTGTCATCTGCATATCTGAGGTTATGATATTTCTCCCAGCAATCTTGATTCCAGCTTGTGTTTCTTCCAGTCCAGCGTTTCTCATGATGTACTCTGCATATAAGTTAAATAAGCAGGGTGACAATATACAGCCTTGACGTACTCCTTTTCCTATTTGGAACCAGTCTGTTGTTCCATGTCCAGTTCTAACTGTTGCTTCCTGACCTGCATACAGATTTCTCAAGAGGCAGGTCCGGTGGTCTGGTATTCCCATCTCTTTCAGAATTTTCCACAGTTTATTGTGATCCACACAGTCAGAGGCTTTGGCATAGTCAATAAAGCAGAAATAGATGTTTTTCTGGAACTCTCTTGCTTTTTCCATGATCCAGCGGATATTGGCAATTTGATCTCTGGTTCCTCTGCCTTTTCTAAAACCAGCTTGAACATCAGAAAGTTCACGGTTCACATATTGCTGAGACATAAAAGATGTACATAAAAAACGGCAGCCCAGAGCAGGGAGACAGCTTTCTGCCGGGGCATCTGGGAAGGCTTCATAGAGGAGGTAACGCTTGAAGAAAGGGAGCGATAGTGTGGGAGGGTGAGGGTGATCCAGGTGGAAGGCAGAGAGTGAGCGAAAGGCAGGAGGCAGCAAATCATGTCAGTGAGCTCCTGTGATGTGGGCAGGGGGGTAAACGAAGTGGGAGAACAGGCTGGAAAGGTGGGTGGGTGGCAGAGCACAGAGGGTCTTAGTTCCGAGGAACCGGGAGCCACTGCAGGCTCGTGCTCAGGGTAATACCCTGAATAAGGCTGTTTGTTCAGCGGGAAAGTTACTCTAGTGGCTGCCAGGATGACTCCAGCCTGTCTCCACCCCCGCCATCCAGTTGGGGATATCTGGAGGGGACAGCATAGTGACCTTCTGCAGTTGCCCTGGCACAGGGCCAGCACCATGCCAGAGAAATATAAACAGGCAGATGGAGGGGGCGCTGGCAGGGGGGCACTAGGCATTGGAGGGGGAGTCCCAGGTAGCTTCCTGCTCCTCAGGGTGCCCTGCTGTCCAGGCTGGATTTATGGGCCCTGCTGGGTGGTATCCATCAACAGCTGGGTTGAAGTTGGCCCCCAAATCAGCCTCTGCCTTCTTGGTAGGATTACTACGGCTTAGGGATTGGATGGAGGTTCCATCTCTCCCCTTGTCTCCTCTGCCTTCTCTCCCGGGCTGCAATCGCAGCTCTTTCCAAATGCTCCAGCGGATGAGCCAAAGTCACCCTTGTCCAGCAGGCCCCAGCACCTAGGGGCTATTGCCCAGGGCCCATCTACCTTTCTCAAAGGCAGGGGCCTGGGGAACCTCTGCCAAGCTGGCGTGAGGGGAGCGGCAGGTCCCACAGCCCGAACGGCTCCTCCTCTCCTCCCTCTCCTCCGGCTGTGTCTACTCCCCGCCACCCCCCCCCCCCCCCGGCCCCCTCTCTGTGGTCAGGTCAGGGCAGTGACGCAGGAGTCTGGGGACCCGGAGAGCAGAGGCTGAGGCATGTGGGAAGTCAGGACAGACCGCATGTGCGGACGTGTGTGGACGTGAGTGTGCGTGTGTTTGTCCCACAGCTGGGATCTTGTCCCAGGGCTGGGCTCCGAGGGCCATGTGGGGCTGGGAGGCCGCCTGGGTGCTGAGGGGGAAACCGGGATCAGGGGGCACAGTGGGGTATGCAGACTGGCAGCCAGCACACCAGGTTTTGGGGGAGGCCCTGAGAGCAGGCCGTAGGTGAGCAGAGGGCAAGGGAGCAGGTCGGGGCCTCATTATTACCTGCAAGCCTCTGCCTCCCGCCCCTCCCATTCATCTGTCTGAACCCTCTGATCGCCCCTTATCTCCCTCACTTTGTCACCTTCTTCTCAGTAGGCAATCTGCCTGCTTCGTCCAAAATTGCCACGTCCTCCAAGATTCCTAGGCCTTCGAAGCTTTTTACCACTGGAGAGCCTCTATCTTTTATTCATTTTCGTGTTTGCCATCCATCTCTCCTCTATAATGTCAGCTCCACCAGGGCAGGCAGTCTTGTCCATTTCATTCACTGCTCTATCCCCAGGTTCCTGGCCAACAGTAAGTATTCTTTTTTTTTTTTCCTCAGCTGTCCCGGGTCTTCATTGCTGCCCGGGCTTTTTCTAGTTGCAGCGAGCCAGGGCTACTCTTCGTTGTGGTGTGTGGGCTTCTGGCTGCAGTGGCTTCTCTTGTGGAGCACAGGCTCCAGGTAGTGAGGGCTTCAAAAGTAGTTGCAGCACGTGGGCTCAGTAGTTGTGGTGCACGGGCTCAGTTGCTCCATGCTTCCCGGACCAGGGATCGAACCTGTGTCCCCAGCACAGGCAGGTGGATTACTATCTACTATGCCACCAGGGAAGTCCAAGTAGGTACTTTTATATGTATATTTCTTGAATGAATGAATATTTCCCACTCGTTCCAAAGTCCCAATTCTTCAGAGTGGCACTCAAGGCCCTTCACAACATGACCTCTCCCTAAGCAGCACCCTAGCCTGATATCCACCTCTCCCTCCCACACCCCACCCTTCACCCCAAAACACTTAACCCACCAACACAGGGCTAGATCCGCCTCCCCCATCCACCTCACATCTTTTCCCAGTGAAATCCTGCCTGCCCTTCAAGGCTAACCTTGTTTTCACCTCCTGCATCAAATCCTCCTTGATTCCCCAGCTAGAGGTGACCTCCCCCTCTTCCAAACTCTCATAGCTCAGTTCTGCACACCCCAGTCCTCACACATGGCTCCACGTACCCATCCGATATCTACTGTAAACTACAAACTCCAGGAGGCAGGAGTTAAGTCTCAATGCATGTTTCTGTCCTGAAAAGTTTGTAGTCAGTTGACTTGCACAAAGAAGGGACTAAATGCATGAATAAAATAGATCTAATATTATGGGACTGGGGAGGGAGTGAATGAACATATAAATAACCACCAGCATTTGTCAGGGTTTCGCATTTGTGAAAGCAACATGAACAGGGATTGTGCTTTCAGGAGGCCCATTTGACAGGTTAGAGCACTGAGGCCTAGACACTCAGGCCACTTTCCAAGGTTTGAGAGGCAAGCAAGCCTTGGACTCCTGCTCCCTGGAGTTCGCTCCCTGCCCCAGGGCTTCCTAGAAACCACAGAGGCTTAGCTGCAGACCCCCCTGCCATCCCTCTGGGGGTTCGTTGTATTTCAGATTCTTAAGAATTTTGCCAGGCACACTGACCTAAAAGTTCAATTTCTGGGTTTTCAGGGTCCTCAAAAGTGAGGAGTGGGAGGAGAAGACCTCACCAAATGTCTTGCTCTGTGCACCACCCGTATTAAATCCCTCAACTGGAACAACACCGGTTTCCCGAAGAACTGGGACCGTGAGAAGGCCACCACTGACTTGCCCAGTCAGCACCTTCCTGACTGCCTTGCAAGAACCCAGACAGGCCCATCTCTAGGGGGTGGGGGGGATGTCGGGGTCCCCAGGCGCTCCCAGCAGAATGGCACTGGTCTCCCAGGGCAGCCTTGTGCCCGTCCCGCGGCGCGCACCCAGCCGCACCTCCTGGAACCCGGGGGTCGGACGGCAGGCAGCTCCGCCCCGGCGAGCCCCCGACCCAGGCGTCCTGCCCCGGCTGTGACCCCTCCGGTCCCCACCTCCCGCGACCCCTCACGCACACAGCCTCCCCCCAACCCCCCACCCGCACGCACACAGCTGATAACAGCCCCGACCCCCGGCCGCCGCCGCAGTCCCCGGGCCAACAGTCCCCGGGCCAACCCCGCCGGTCGCCTCGCCGCGCCGTCCTCCAGACCCTGGCCCCGGGCTCTGCGCGCTCTGCCCCGACCCCGCTCGGCGCCCGGGGACCGCGGCCCCCTCGTTCGGCCGGCGGGGCGGCCCTGCCCCGTCGAGCTTCCCGGGATGCGGGGCCGCGGCGCAGGCACCCGCCGAGCCCCAGGTCGCTGAGGGGCCAGGCGAGGCACAGAGATGGGGGCGCGCGGTGAGTACTCTCGGCCGGGGCAGCGCTGTTTGAGGAGGAATTTACCGCTGGGGCTCTTGGCCCCGAGTTGGCCCGGTTCAAGGACTTGAGACTTGCCAAGGACCCCGGAAGGGCAAGGGGGGTGGGGCAGCCTTCACCTGCCGGTCTTTCGGGCTCTAGGAGTCCCCCGGGGAGAGTCGGAACCTGAGCCGGAGACGGGGCGGAGGGCTGGGGGTTCAGGGAGAAGAGGCGCGGCTCTGTGGGTGCCGAGAAAGACTCAGACACCTGGGTCTGGGAGCCACAACCCGGATCTGCGAGAAGGGACGCCGCTGTCACACCGGGATTGAAGTTTGGCCGGGAGAAGTGGATGCCGGTAGCTGGGGGGGTGGGGTGTGCACGCGGCCGCGGGATTGAATGAAAGCGGAGGCAGAGCCTGAGCGCTCCCAAGGTCGGGGTGGGGAGGACTCACTGGGGGCTGCGCAGCGGGATGGGTGAACCTGCTGTCCAAACCAGGCCTTCTCCTGCGACAATCCACCTCATCCGCAGCCCGGCTCTCTTTCCTAGACTGTACTCCGCTGCTGATGCTGTCCTTTCTGCTGTTTCCTCTGGGCCTCCCAGTCCTGGGCGCCCCCCCACGCCTCATCTGTGACAGCCGAGTCCTGGAGAGGTACATCCTGGAGGCCAGGGAGGCCGAAAATGCCACGGTGAGGTCCCCTCCCCAAGACCTTCCACAGAACTCACACTTGGGGCTCCAGGGTCAACCCCCCCCCAAGATCCAGGAACCTGGTGCTTGGTTCAGGGGTGGAAGCAAGGAGCTAAAGTCCCCAGTAAAAGTCCTAGGAGTGGTAGTCCCCAGTGCCTAAGTGGAAGCTAGATGAGGGGCTAAGCCGGATGGAGGCCCTGGGGCCCCTGACTCCAGGCTTGTGCATTTCAGATGGGCTGTGCAGAAGGCTGCAGCTTCAGTGAGAATATCACTGTGCCAGACACCAAGGTTAACTTCTATGCCTGGAAGAGGATGGAGGTGAGTTCACAGGTTCCTTCCTCTTGGGAAGTCTCATTTTGGGAACCTCATAGGATGGTCAGGAGAATGCTAGAGAGAGAAGAAATGGAACAGCAAAGATGAGGGTGAATGTTCATTCATTCTAAAAAACTTCTGTTTGCATGGGGCTGCTGAGAGGGAGGAGGGAGAGGCTGGCTTGGGCTTGCTGACTCCAAGTCTCTGCTCCCTTTAGGTCCAGCAGCAGGCTCTGGAAGTCTGGCAGGGCCTGGCCCTGCTCTCAGAAGCTATCCTGCGGGGCCAGGCCCTATTGACCAACGCATCCCAGCCATGCGGGGCCCTGCGGCTGCACGTGGACAAAGCTGTCAGCGGCCTCCGCAGTCTCACCTCCCTGCTTCGGGCGCTGGGAGCCCAGGTGTGTCTGGCCCCTTCCTTGCCCCTGGGGTTGCTGTTTCTGTAAAGTGAGAGAAGGGCCCTGCCAAGGAAACCCCCCAGCCATTCTACCCCGAAACCCATCTCCTGCCGGAGCCCCTGGCACTGCACTAACCTTTAGTCCTCTCTTTGCAGAAAGAAGCCATCTCCCTTCCAGATGCAACCCCCTCCGCAGCCCCACTCCGAGCATTCACTGTTGATGCTTTGTCCAAGCTTTTCCGAATCTACTCCAATTTCCTGCGGGGAAAGCTGACTCTGTACACAGGGGAGGCCTGCAGGAGAGGGGACAGGTGACCTGGTGCTATCACCCCGGGCACGTCCACCATCTCGCTCACCATCACTGCCTGCGCCATGCCTTCCACGCCGCCACTCCCAACCCCTGTCGACGGGCCACCAGCTCAGTGCCAGCCTGTCCCACGGACACTCCAGGGCCAGCGGCAACATCTCAGGGGCTAGAGGAACTGTCCAGAGTTCAACTCAGATCTAAGGATGTCACAGGGCCAGTCTGAGGCCCCAAAGCTGGAGGAATTCAGAGTTCAACCTAAACTTGGGGGCAGCACCATGCTGCGGAGACACTGAGACTCATCTTGGCATGCTGCCGAGCCGCAGTGCCGGGACCAGCTGGAGGATGGATACCTCCTTTTACATGTACCAAGCAGGGACAGGATGGACTGGAGAATTTAGGGGGAAGACATGAATTCTCCGGGTCTCATGGGGACTCCGTGACAGCAGAGTCCACTGGACAAGGAGGGTGGTGGGAGCCATGAAGATGGAATGGGGGCTGGCCCCTGGTTCTCACTGGGTCCAAGTCTTGTGTATTTTTCAACCTCACTGGCAAGAACTGAAACCACAACCTGGCTCTTGGTTTTTCCTATTTTCCTGGGAGCCCCATACTTCCCCGGGTCTGTCCCCATCCTGGCAGTAGGTGGCAGGTCCGGGAAGCCAGAGGTGGAGGGGGTGGGGCGCTACGTGCTGCCTTGCATGGCTTGTCTGACCTCTTGACCCCACTGGCCTGAGGCCACAAGTTCTGCCCACGCTTGTCAATAAGGTGGCTCCATTCAAGGCTAGTCCTTAGTAGGTAGCTGCCAACTGGCCCAGGATAAGTCTTTTTTTTTTTTTTTTGGCTGCACAGCACAGCCTGTGGGCTCTTAGTTCCCTAACCAGGGATTGAACCTGGACCTTGGCAGTGAGAGCATGGAGTCCTAACCACTGCACCACCAGGGAATTCCCCAGGGCAAACCTTTAGTGAGTTTCAGGGCCAGTAAGGACACAGGTGCCAAGAGAAGGGGCCCTTTTGAGGGTTGCTGGCAGCTGCCAACACTGTCCGCTGGAACTTTATTCTTTTCTGCCTCTTCTCTGTGGCCCCTTTTTCTAATGTTATCATCCCAGCACCAGGCTTTCCCAGCGTACAAGCTCCCTCTAAGTCCAGCAGAACTTTTCTTGCCTGGGGATGGTTACCATTAATGCTCCAACCTGAAACTTGCAGAAGGGGCAGTAGATGGGGGTACAGCGGAAACCAATTTCCCGGACAACCATCTCATTGGTCAGTCACTGCCCAGAGCTGCTGCAGGTAGTTCCCTTAATCGACCTCATTGCATTCCTCACACGGCCCTGGGAGAATGTCACTGAGGTCATTCCATGGTGCAGACCAAGAAGTAAAACTACTTAAACCTTATTCCTGTCACATAAGCCTTCTCAGCTCCTCTGGGATGGGGACACGGAACAAACTCATTCAACCTCCACGCTTGATCCCCACTTCTTTCTTCTTTTTTTTTTTTTTGTCCACATGACATATGGGACTTTAGTTCACTGAACAAGGATAGAGCCCATGCCCCCTGCACTGGAAGCGAGGAGTCCTAATCTAACCACTGGACCTCCAGGGAATTTCTACTTCTGATTTTACCCTTACCCCCGACAGTCAACTTCAAATTCCTTCCCAGAAATAATGTTTCAGCCGCAAACGGCCGAGAAAGACCTGTGCAGACCGCAAAAGATGTCACAAAACCGGATAGGGAGTGATCCTGACCATTATCATACTTGGGGTAGGGGGATTGCTCTTTCTGCTTATATGGCAACACAGAGAAGTTAGCCTGCACCCTTGCAAATATGCTCAAGGGAGGGAATGTTCTGCAATCTGCAGCAGGAAAAATATGAGCAGGTTGAGGGGTTGGAGGGTATTTGCCAAATATCTGTCTGTGGGGGGTGGAGTCGGGGCCAAGCTGGGTAGGAGGAGTCAGCCCGAGAATTTTCACTCTGCCCAAAGCGGTTCCTGGGCTACAGTGCCCTCTTCAGGCCCTCTTGGGAAATGCTAGGGTAACCTACAAGCTATAGAACCCTGAGGACTCCGACGTTGCACATTTCGGAAAAAAAACTCATATTATGGTTTCCACACATGCCATCTGGTTCTTACTCCACCTCTATGAATCAGGAAGGATGAAATCTCTTTTTCTTGCTGGCAAAAATGAAGCAAAGAGACTTATCTTGAAGTCCAGGAAATCCAGTTAGCAAGTCACTGCTGGGAACTGAACTTGAGATTTAGGATTCATAACCCCAAAGTCTTGTCTGTCTCCTGACCTGAGTGCTGCCTAAACATCTCCTGGATCTTTCTTCCCCCTGACCTTATTCGTCCACTTAGCTTCAGACTTATTATTGCTTTCAATTAAAAAAAAAAAAAAAAAGAAGAAGAAGAAGAAAGAAGGAACTTCCCTAATGGTCCAGTGGTTAAGACTCTTGTGCTTCCCAGTTCAGGGGGCATGGGTTCGATCCCTGGTCAGGGAACTAAGATCCCACATGCTGCATGGCATGGCCAAAAAATAAAATTTAAAAATTAAAAAAAAAAGAAATGAATGAACAGAACCTGAAGTGTATGACCTGAGTCAGGTGTGATGGGCGAGTAGGTTAAGAACATAATTTAAAAACATAATTTGTTTCACATTTATGGAATTCCTACTGTGTGCCAGCCTTTGGACTAAGTACATGGAAAAGCAGAATTATGGTCTGTGCTACTCACAGCCTGGTGTCCTCCTAGAGCGGACAGTCCCCTTGGAGCAAAAAGACCCGCTTTCTTCTGCACTATTATAATGATGATGATTTGATGATTAACAGCACATTAATCTCTGGCACCTACAAGATCCCCTGTGATTCTCACCATCATTCCACAGAAGAGAACAGCAGGCATCATCCCCATTCATCAGACGGGGAAACTAAAACCAAGTTCCTCCGGGTGAGTGATTGAGCCAGCTCTTCCAACTTCCGGGTGGGACAGGCGCCAACTCGGCCTAGTTCTGAGTCAGCGGGTTACATAACTGTTTCATGGAGATGCCTCCTGTTTGTAGAGGGCTTTGCCACTTCCAAAGTGCTGTCCCAAGCAGTCTCGCTTTTGCTCTCCTAACCCGATGAGGAAGGCAGAGACTGGAGGACACGGAGATCCGGAGAGATCATGGATGGGTCTGGCTTCGGTCATAAGATACTGAGAGGAAGTGTCAGGACCAGGAGCCAGGCTCTCGGACTCTGGGTCCCTCTTCTGCTAGAAGCAAGCTTCATGGGGAGAAGGGTAGAGGGAATGGACAGAGGGAAGAAAACAGCTTCAGTCAGTGAGGTGGGAATCCCAGGCATTTCTTATTACCACTCTTTCCCGATCCATCCCCTGCCCCTGGTGCCCACTTCCTCCCAGGAATTCCTAAGTCGAAAGTGCCTACCACCCTTCCCACCATCGAAGTCTCCCAGCTCTGGGGCCCACGCCTGCAGCCCCAGCTCCCACCCTTGACTGCAGCCTCTTGGCCTGCACATCAGGCTGACCAAATGCATCTGCCTGACCCCGGCCCCCAGGCCACCTGGGTTTCTCCTGGTTCTACTCAGTCTACTGACTTCCCCCAGTAGGTGACTGCTGCTAGAGCTGAGTTAGCAAAACGGGGCCTCTTAGACACTGGAATCTAGGCTGAAGGTTAACTATGTTATTCCCAGCTGGTCAAGGCTCATTCCTCCAAAATTCCATCATAAAACTTCGACCCTGTGAAAGATTATTGGCAACAGAAAAACAGCCAAATGGTTTCCCTGCCTATGTGAATCATGTCCAAATGTCTATAAATCAAAAATTATGCCAACCACACACAATTTCTGTTTTTTTATAATGATGTTTTTGTTTTTTGGCTGTGCCTCACGGCATGTGGGATCTTAATTTCCCAACCAGGGATCAAACCTGTGCCCCTCGAATTAGAAGCATGGAGCCTTTAACCACTGGAGCTCTGGGAAAGTGCCATGATTTTTTTTAATAATGATTTTCTTTTTCTGGTTTTTTGGAAACCTGAGCTATGCTGGTCTTTCTATCTTACAGATGAGGAAACTGAGGACCAGAGTGGGTGAACAAAGGGTCCAAAGCCACACAGGGAAGCCAGGGGGGGCTGCATTCCCTGGAGTTATTCCTGGGTTCTTCCGCATCCCAAGGTCACCCACACCTATTCCTACCACAACCAGTCTTGTCAGATGATAAGGGCCCTGGGGCCTTGTCCGTTCCGACTCCCCAAAAGGCAGAGCTCCTCACACACCACCATCCCTTCCTGTCCTGCCTGAGCGCCAACCCCCAACCCCAGGCAGGTTGGAAGCTGTGACCGTCCAGCCCTGTGGCGCCAAAGAGAGGTCAGCAGGAGCAGCCCTCAGAGGACTTATTGACTAACCTGGAGGGGCTGGGGGTCAATGGGCTTCTGCTGCTTGTCCTTGGATTAACCCTTTCCTAGCTCTGTCCCTCTTATTGATCATTTTCCCAACCTGCTCTGGTTTTTTGTTTTGTTTTGTCTTGGCTGCACCACCAGACATGAGGAACTTCCCCAACCAACGACTGGACCAGTGCCCCCTGCAGTGGAAGCTCAGAGTCTTAATCACTGGACCATCAGGGAAGTCCTCTCCTAAGCTGCTCTGGAGGAAGGGGAGATCGGTGTTTGGGCTGGGCATTCTTTGTACCCCCAGCTTTGGTGCAAAAGGACAGAGGATCTCTTTTCTGGGGTTGGGCCCTGTGCGTGCTCATTTAGGCAGAAGGAGTCCCTGGAATTCTGAAGGGAGTTGGGACTTCCCTCTCCAACACCTGGAGCAGGGCAGTACCAGCCCCTCCCTGACAGCTTAGGAGGATGGCCAGCCCAGGCAACCCTGTCATGTGTCAGGGGCCAAGGCCAGGCACCCTGGACACAGATTTGATAGTACGGAGTGGTGGAAGGAATGAAACTGAAGTTTACTAGGATCACCGGGGGTGGGATACAGGAACACGGGCTCATGAGAGTTGAGCTCTGGACAGCCCTCCAGCCAAGATACAGCCATGAGAGTCAATGGGGTTTTAAAAAAGTGGCAAAGCCACCCTCTTATCTGCATTCTCATGTAGACTTGCTGTTGATGAAACTGATGAAGGTAGATCTGCTCTG
This sequence comes from Bubalus bubalis, assembly GCF_019923935.1. NCBI lineage: Eukaryota > Metazoa > Chordata > Mammalia > Artiodactyla > Bovidae > Bubalus > Bubalus bubalis. Next base: position 6,372,189 of record NC_059180.1, read on the forward strand.
ACTGGGTGTGACTCCACCCCCTGTTGGAATACAGTTCTGGGAACCATGGGACTTGGCAGGACACTGAGTAGGTATAATGCTGGACAACTGACATCATTTCTCTAGAGTTCAGTTTTCACATGAGGAAAATGAGGACAATAATTTTGCAATGAACAGAACATGAGATTCTACAGACAGCCAACAAGCACATGAAAAGATGCTCGGCATCGTTAATCATTAGAGAAATGCAAGTCAAAACAACGAGGTAACACTTCACTCCAGTCAGAATTGCCATCATTAAAAAAAATGTACAAATAGCAAATGCTGGAGAAGGCATGGAGAAAAGGGAATCCTCATACACTGTTGGTGGGAATGTAAACTGGGGCAGCCACTATGGAAACCAGTGTGGAGTTTCCTCAAAAAACTGAAAGTAGAGTTGCCATATCATCCAGCAATCCGACTCCTGAACATATATCTGGACAAAACCGTAACTCAAAAAGATACACGCACGCCTACGTTTATAGCAGCCCTAGTGACAATAGCCAAGACACCGAAACCACTTGAATGTCCACCAATAGATGAATGGATAAAAAAGATGTGGTACATATATACAACGGAATACTACTCAGCCACAAAGAAGAATGAAATAATGCCATTTGCAGCAACATGGATGAACCTAGAGATTATAGTACGAAGTAAAGTCAGAAAGAGAAAGACAGATACCATATGCTATCATTTATACGTAGAATCAAAAGAAATGACACAAATAAACTCATTTGTGAAACAGAAACAGATGAAACAGACGCACATAGAGAACAAATTTGTGATTGCCAGTGGGGAGGTGGGGGGAGGAATGGAGTGGGAGTTTGGGGTTAGCAGATACAAGGATGGATAAACAACAGGATCCTACCATATAGCACAGGGAACTATATTCGATATCTTATGATAAACCATAATGGAAAAGAATACGAAAAAGAATATATGTATAACTGAATCATTTTGCTGTGCAGCCACAAAATATTCCTTCATATAAATAATACTTCTTAGTACAGTCCAACCATCCATCTGGCAAACATTTGCGTGCATACTAAGTCATTTCATTCACGTCTGACTTTTTGCAACCCTGTGGACTGTAGCCCGCCAGGCTTCTCTGTCCATGGGATTCTCCAGGCAAGAATACTGGACTGGGTTGCCATGTCCTCCTCTAGGGGATCTTCCTGATCCAGGGATTGAATCCACATCTCTTGCATCTGTTAGGTCTCCTGTACTGGCAAGCAGATTCTTTACCACTAGCACCACCTGGGAAGCCCAGCAAACATTTAGGTAACCTTGACTTTTCCTTCCTATTGTAAATGATGCTGCAATTGACATCTTTAAGGCATGTACATCTTTGTGAATATACACACATATTTCTGCAGGTAGACTCCTAGAAAGATAAATTGGATCCAAGATAAACACATTTGAAAGTAGAATAGTCATTGTAAAATTACCTTCTAAGACGCTTTCTTGAGCATAGTCTTAGCATCAATGTATGTGAGTGTGAACAGTACCTGTACTGTGACCAACGCTCAGTGCTTCAATCCTTTGAACTGTTGCCAACATGAAAACTGTAGTCTTGATCAGCATTTCCCTTATGATGACGGAAGCAGAACCTCTTTTCCAATGTTTCCTGGCTCCTTGTAGGTCTTCCTCTGTGACTTGTCTTTTTCAATTCTTTGCCAGGAAGCATTTCAGTCCTCACTTCACTCCATCTTTCTGTTGCCTTCACCCCTGTTGCCAGCTATGTAGAACTTTAGGTTTGAAATGGTTGGAATTCCGCAGACAGTGTTCCACTGGATCTCAGAATCCATGGTTACTATTGAAAATTCTGGTGCCATGCTGATTCCTGATCTTTAGTACGTGACCTGCTTTTTTCTGTCTGAAAGTGTTTGGAAATGTTCTCTTCAGCCCTGACAGTCTGAGATTTCATGACACACCTTTCATGGGTCTCTTTGCATTTGTCGGAATGGACCCCTTTTAATCAAGAGACTCATTTGTCAGTTCTGGGGAATCTTCTTCTGTGTTTTTTCTTAAGTAATTTCTTTTCCTTTGTTATTTCTTTTCCGGACTCTCCCGGTTGAATGTCAGTCATCCTGGACCGAGTCTCTCTCTCGCTTTTCTCCCTCTCTTTCTTTTCCTCTCTCTTGTTCTCATTTTATTTCTCTCGATTTCAACGTTTAACTCTTCTGTAAGGGTTTAGGTTTCGGTTCTCATAGTTTTCATTTCCCAGAGCGTTCTTGTGTTCTCCGTGCAGATTTCATGGCTTCCTCAGTAGGACGCCAAGCGAGGAGGGGCAGGGGGGGATAAGGTGGCCTGGGCTCCTCACTCTGGCTTCCTCCTCTCCCCGAGAGCTGCCTCTGAGGTCCCGCATGGCTCCTCCAGTCTGGACTCTGGTGCTGCTCCTGGGGGCTGCCTGGGGCCAGGGCCACATGCCTGCCCCAACCTGGTAAGCTGGGCTCAGGGGGTATTGGGGGTGCCTCTGAGGAAGAGAACAAGGGGCAAAGCTGGAAAGGACAAGTGGGCTGGTGATGAACGGTGTGGCCCTGGGGAGGAAGGAGGGACCCCCTGATGGATGTTAGGAGGCTCGGAACAGCCTGCTGAGCCTGGACCTGGGGGGTGTGAACCGCTGAGCAGAAGCAGGACAGAGGTGAAGTGTGAGGGGACAGGGAGGAGATGCAGAGCTCGGGAGATGGGTCTGGGGGTGGCAGGGGAGGACAAAGAGGGTGGTTCTCAGAAAATGGACAAAACCCAGGGCAGAGCCAGTGGACAGAGACACAGCAAGTAGGCAGCAGCAACAGGTGATGGATGGCTTGGTGTCCTGGAGTTTGTTTGAGAGGATTTTTTTTTTTTAACATTTATCGATTTGGCTGTGTCAGGTCTTAGTTGTGGCACTCGGGATTTTCGTTGCATCATGCGGGCTCAGTCATTGTGGCATGTGGGCTCGGTCGTTGCCGCACGCAGACATGGTTGCCCCACGGCATGTGGGATCTATTTCCCCAACTAGGGATCGAACCCTAGTCCCCTGCATTGGAAGGCAGATTCTTAACCACTAAACCACCGGGAAGTTCCATGTTTGAAGGGATGTGAACAAGCAGGACTTGAACTACTAAAACAAACAGCTGTTCTACGTGGCCCACGCCACCTGGGAAAGGCCACTGGCTTCTCTGTGGAATCTGTAAGGTGTCACCGGTCCGTGTGTTCAGTCAGGGCAGGACCGTCCCAGCCACGCATCTGGCAACACCAGACCCATATGGTGCCTACTCCGTGGAGAAAACTTGGGCAACTGCACAGGAAAACCTTGACCTGAAAGAAAGAGATGCCTCCGATGTAAACTCTCAGGTGGCGTGTGAGAATTCCCGCACAGAGAAACTGGCTCTTCTCATGTTAGAGAACCACGCATGACATCCAGGGCACAAGGGGTAGAGGGAACCAGAGGGCACGTGAGGAACTTGGAGGGGAGATGCTTTTCAGGAGACAGATGACAAGGTGAGAAGGCTGTGAGTGACCTTTTTGAAAACCCTCAAGTAAGTGTATGTTCCTTGCATACACATTGATACAATATGGATAAAAAGAAAGGAACAAACTTCCGGAAAGCTCACAATCGTGGAGGCTCAGCAGTTCTTGGTAATGATGAAAACTACATTTTTTTCCCCCTCTTTCTCTCTCTTTCCAAATCAACACCAAGGAAAGAGAAGCCTCCAGACTGGAAGCCCCTTGCTCGCAGCTCGCGGGAAAACTGTGAGTTGACACCTGGGGCTGCTCGGCCTCTTGTCCCTCCCAGGGGTGGCCACCTCAGGTGCCCTCGGCCCTGCGGTGACATAAACATGTAATAAATATGTGAAGGGCAACCTTCAGAGGATGCAGAGTGGAGGGATCCGGGGAGGAGCCGAGAACAAGCCTTGCCTGAAAGGTTCACATACAAATGAACAACAGCAAGGGAGGAGGCTGCGTAGACAAGCCTGCCTGCCTGGGACCTCAGATTGCCACCCCCGACCTAGACATCCTGCCCACCCCCTCACATACCCTGGGGTTGGCTCTGCATGCAGGCTCCCCTCTCCTCTCCCCAGCCATTCTCACCCAGTGTGATTTTGAGGATGACTCCAGACCCCTCTGTGATTGGAGCCAAGCAACTAAAGACGATGGAGACTGGACTCGAGAAAGCAGGCCCTTCCTCGCCAGCGGCACTGCCCCTCCCGGGGGGTACCCCAGTGGAGGTGAGGAGGCTGAAGGTTTAGGGAGGCAGCTGGAAGGTGGACACGGGCAGATCTGGGTGCAGGGAGCTGACCGGAAGTGGGTGCTAGGGCCCTGGGAAGAGGCTGGGCGGGCAGCCCTTGGTGGGGGTGGGGTGGGGGTGGGGTGGGGGTGGGCAAGGCTTCACCATTCAGGGCTCTGCCTCCCCCAGAGGGCTACTACCTGCACATGGACTCCAGCGCCTTCCACCCAGGCGGGGTGGCCCGCCTGCGAAGCCCCCCTATATGGGAGCAGGGCCCCCTCTGCGTGCGCTTCGCCTACTTCATGTTTGGGCTGTCGTGGGGTGCTCAACTCAAGCTGTGGCTGGCCTCAGGCGCCAAGGGCAAGCACCCCAACCTGCTGTGGAAACATGTGAACACGCAAAGCCCCTCCTGGATCCCCACCGCCATCACAGTGCCTCTGGGGCTCATCCTGCCCAGCCGGGTGAGGCTGCAGGCAGAGTCTGGGGTCCCCATGGGAATCTGGGTGTTGGGCGGGGGGTCCAGGAGGGGGCACGGGGATTGGGGGAGCTTCTGAATTCAGGCAGGAAAGTGGGAGCCCGAGGGAAAGAGGCTCACGGGGTGGGTGGCCCCCTCCTCCCTCCCGCAGCTGACATTCGAAGGCGTGTGGGGCAGCACAACTTATCTGGACATCGCTCTGGACGCTATCTCCATCCATCGGGGCTCCTGCAATCGGGGTGAGCCCATGTCCGCCTCCTCTCTCCCCCCACCCTTTGTGCAGGTGCCCAGGTGGCAGGACTCGCTCAGGGACCGTGACCCTGGCTTCTCCCAGGCTTAGGGCGAATTGCTTCCATCTGCCTCCACACCCCACACCTGATTCCTGAAGCTGCCACGTCTGAAGACAGGTTCTCCTGAAACACATAACTGGGGCGACACCTGTCCTAAAGTGACCGGCCTTTCTGGTTTGCCTGGGGCTGTGCCTATGTTAGCAAAAAGTCCTGCATCCCAGGAAACCCTCAGTCTCTGACAAACATGGGTGTCTGGTCGACCTGGCTGTAATTAATACCCGAGATCCATTCAGAATTGGCCCTCTAAGCTCATGTTTGAGATTCAAGGGGACTAAATTCAAAGGAAAGAATATTCCAGAAGGTGCATGCAAGGAACTAACACTTACTGCGCATAGGCACTGTGCGAGACGCTCCTGCACATGATGTAACTTACAGCAGGCCGGTGCTCTTGCTCCCAGTTTATTTATGGGGAAACTGAGGCTTGGATGGCTTAAGTAACCTGTGGCGGGAACACAGCTGCTGGGGAGCGGGACCGAATCTGCCTGGCAAGCCAGCAGTGGTAACATCAGGACCCAGGTTGGGACTCAGGAGTCTGACTCCAGACTAAGGCAATCTTCTTTCTCTCTCTCTCTCTTTTTTTTTTAATTTTTATTTTATATGGGAGTATTGGACTTTCCCAGGTGGCAGTAGTGGTAAAGAACCCACCTGCCGATGCAGGAGACATAAGAGACATGGGTTCGATACCTGGGTCGGGAAGATCCCCTGGAGGAGGGCATGGCAACCCACTCCAGTATTCTTGCCTGGAGAATCCCATGGACAGAGGAGCCTGGCGGGCTGTAGTCCACAGAGTCGCAGAGTCAGATACAACTGAAGGGACTGAGCATGCGCGCACACACATGGTGGTATAGCTGATTCATGATGTTGTGTCTGAGGCATACTTTTCTGAACTGCCTCCTTCCTCCTTTCTTTCCTCTCAGTCTGCATGATGCAGACGTGCAACTTTGACACTCTAAAAGATCTCTGCGGCTGGAGCTGGATCTCGACGGCCTCTGGGGCCAAGTGGGTCCAGAAGAAGGGGCCGACGGGGGTGCAGGACGTGGGGCCAGAGGGAGACTTCTCTAGCCCTGGGGGTGAGTAATGGCCACGCTTCTGTCCTCTGACTTTCTGAGCTTCTAGAGACCTCTGCGGGCATTTACAATGCCTGCCTGACCCCCTACAGTAACTCCCTTGGGATGGAGTTACCTCCAACATCCATCAGCTTAAGTTACAGGGCAGAAAGCAAACTCTAAGTGCCCAGCCAGCTCCCCACCATTGCCACCCCCAAAGCTCTACCCGGCAGAGCCAACACCACCCTCTCCTCACCTCTTTTCCCCGTCACCCTTCCTTCTTTATTCATCCAACAAATATTTATTGAGCACCTACGATGTGCCCGGTACTGTCCCACACCAGAGGGTGGTGTGGGAGGAGACGGGGGGACAGTTCCTGAAACAATGAAGAAGTAAATTATACAGTTATAAGATGACCAGTACTATCAGGGGAAAAAAAGGTTGAACAGAGTAAGGGGATTGGGAGCAGGGTAGGCTGGGATGTAAGTTTTAAATAGGGTGGTCAGAGGAGGTCTTGTAGAGGTCATGTTTGAGCACAAACTTTTAGGAGGTGAGGGAGAGGGGCACGAAATTATTGAGGGGAAGAACATTCTAAGCAAAGGGGCCAGTCTTGCAAAGACCCTGAGGGGGCAGTGGATTGGGGGTGGGTGTTGAAGCACAGCAAGGAGCCACATGCCTGGGATGGAGAAGATGAGCCCAGATGGGTCCTCGGACGTTCAGACCGCTTGGAGCTCTGAAGGCCATTGTCAGGACTGACTGTGGCTTGCATTCTCCATGGATGCGGGGGCCATTGCGGGAGCAGGGGAGTGGCCTGCTCTTACATTTCAAAGGGTCACCAGCTTGTTTTTGTACTAGAATCCACTGAGGGGACAGGGCAAGGGCAGAGTCCATTCTTCTCCATCCTTCCCTCTGATCCCCTCCTCTGATCTTTTCTGCTGCCTGAGGTTTGCCTTCTAGAAAGACTTGGAGAAAACCCCACCTCACCTTCATACTAAGACCCTGGAGAGCAGGGCCAGCCCAGCTCTACATCTCCCTCAGCATTTAGCACTATACCTCATGGCCAGCAGTTTCAGCAAATGTTATCGGGGGTTCCCTTCCGTTTTTTCTCTCCTCCTTTTTCCATCTTGCTCCCTTATGTTTTCCCATCGTTCTTCCCTTCTTCTCCTCCACTTCTTAGATGTCCCAGTATCAACACTTGTTGCTTTCTTCCACCCTTTTACCCCTTCCCTCCTCCTTCCCTGTTGGCTCCTTTCTTTTCTCAGGCTCGCTTCCTGCCATTCTCTCCATTTCAGCCTTCTTCTCTCCTCTACAAAGCCCACCTTTTTCGGGGGCTCCCTGGGCCAAGCGTGCTCTCCAGGTAGACGTCCTTGGGTGTTGTGACATATGCCTCCTTAATCCACACCCCTCCATGGCACCCCCCTCCTGCAGCCCAGCTTCCAGGCTACCTACCAGTTGCATCATGGAGCGAGGTCCAGGCTAATTGGCTGCCTGAGCTGGTGGGCTGGTGGGGGTGGGTGGTTGGGTGAGGACATCCCCATCAGTCAGCATCATACCTGCACTCTCACCACGCTGTGTGAGTCATTTACATCCAGTGGCTCAAGAAAAGGAAGAGGATGTGACTCTGAGGGGACCTCAAACATCAGAATCCAAAGGACAAGTCTCTGACTGTTGCTTCTGACAAGATGCCGCGTTTCCTGCATCCTCATCCCAACCTGCCAAGCATTTCTGGAAGAATCCAAGGCCTCAGCCATTCGTGTGATGGGTGTAGGCTCACCTCGGTGCTGGCTTATCCTTGGCAGCTGTTAAAGCTCCCCAGGGCCAGGCTCCCTGCCCCTGCAGCCCCTAGCCCTGGGTCACTCTCCACTGTACTGATCTTTTCCTCCCCAGATGGCTATTACATGCTCCTGGACCCCAAGAATGCAAAAGCGAGTCAGAAATCTGTCCTCCTGAGCCCCCTGATCCAGTCCTCTGGCTGCCTGAGTCTCTCCTTTCACTACCTCCTCCGTGGCCGGTCTCCCGGTGCAGGCTTCACGGCCTACGCGTCTGTCTTGGGTAAGAATGACAGCATCCCAGGATTCACACTGTCCTGGGGCTCTTTTCCCAGGGTTGGGTTAACGAGGAAACGGGGAGCATCCCCCAGGGTCCAGGGAAATCTGAGATACTGGCAAGATGATTCCGTGGGGTGGAATTTGGGAGCGGGAAAGGCATGGGCTTCTGGAAAAATAGATTTTAAAAAACCAGGAGAGTGAGAGAAAAGGATGTGCTGAGAACCTACTCCAGGTATTCCCTCGGCTACTCATCCTTCTGAGTACCGGTGTGATGTCATTTCCCAGCCCCCTTCATCTCATGGCTCTCTTGGGTTCCTTCCATTGTAGGCAGCATCCGGAAACACACCATTTTCTCAGGACAACCTGGACCCAACTGGCAGCCTGTCTCTGTCAATTACACAGGCCAGGGACAGATTCAGGTATAGACCAGCGAGGGATCAGGTCTCCTTTTATGGGAGGCATGCTTGATATTGACATGGATTGAGAGTCTGGGCCCTGGAAGCCGGGTGCCTGGGTCCCTGCATAGAGTAAAACCAGATGGAGGGGGCTGAGCTTTTAGGCAGGGCTTCCCTGGAAGCTCAGCTGGTAAAGAATCCGCCTGCAGTGCAGGAGAGCCCAGTTCAATCCCTGGGTTGGGAAGATCCCCTGGAGAAGGGATAGGCTACCCACTCCAGTATTCTTGGGCTTCCCTGTTGGTTCAGATAGTAAAGAATCCACCTGCAATGCAGGAGACCTGGGTTCAATCCCTGGGTTGGGAAGATCCCCTGGAGGAGAGCATGGCAACTCACTCCAGTATTCTTGCCTGAGGAATCCCTATGGACAGAGGAACCTGGCAAGCTACAGCCTATGGAGTCACAGAGCTGGACACGACCGAGCGACTAAGCACAGAGCATTTATGCTGTTTTCTCACTCCCGGCCCCTTCTCCCTCTCTCTTCAGTTCACCTTGATGGGCGTGTTTGCCAAGATCCCAGAGCCAGCGGTGGCCGTGGATGCAATCAGCATTGCTCCCTGTGGGGGTGAGAGGGGCTCGGAGAACAGGGGTAGGGGTTGAGGAGGGAACAGAGAGCATGGCGCAGATTTCTCAGACCTCCCATTCTGATCCCCCAGAGAGCTTTCCTCAGTGTGACTTTGAAGACAAGGACCACCCCTTCTGTGACTGGGTCCAGGTATTACAGGATGGCGGACGCTGGACCCAGGGAAGTGCAAATACGCTCATCCATGGCACAGGTCCCTTCGGAATCGCCCTCAGTGGAGGTGAGGAGATGGAGGAGCCCTCAAGGCAACGAGTTCCTGAATCTGCTCACAGCTAGTGGGCAGGCTGGTGTGACTGACACCAGATGTAGGTGGTGAGGATCAACCAGGGGGTGTTTACTGGAAAGCGGTGATAGGGCCAGAGCTCTGGAGGCAACACAGGCAGAATGAGTTGAGGGTTATTATGTTCTGGGTTCACTTGAAAACCCCCTAAAAAATCTAGGCATCGCATTTCTCATTGAGCCCAAGGCCTCAAAATCCACTGTCATTTTCGGTCAAGACATTTACTGATGCAGCCAGTACAGGAATCTGGGTTGCTGGTTTGGTTTTCCCTTTCTTTCTGATCCTGCCTTCTTCCAGTGAGAAGTCTGCAAACAGCAGGAAACAAAACAAAACAACAAACAAACAAAAACACCCGCTGCGATGTGGGGAGTGTGGGTGTTTGTGTCTCACCCCTATTTGGAAAGCAAGGTGTCGCTCAGGAAACACAGGCCTTGTCCGGGGGCAGCTTCTCACCTTGCCCGTTCCCTTCTTATGCCCAGAAAGTCACTTCGTCTACCTTGAGGCTAACAAGTTCTCCCAGGAAGGCCAGTCTTACAAACTGGTGAGCCGGCCCTTCTGTGCCCCGGGTGCCATCTGTGTGGCGTTCACCTACCACATGGATGGCCGTGGAAAGGGCACGAAGCTCAGGCTTCTGCTGGGGAGCCCTGCGGGCAGCCCCCCAAGTTCTCTCTGGGAACGAGTTGGGTCTCAGGGCCCTGACTGGCTGAACGACTCCATGACCATCCCTTCGGGACATCAACAACCTATGCAGGTGAGAAACAGGGAGAGTCACTGTATGAGCGTTGCTGCGGGGCTGGAGAGGGGGTGAACGGCTGGGGCCCGGGAGCACCACCAGGACTGTGAGGATGGATCTCTGGAGGAAGGGCGGAGCAGAGGGCACTCTGTGTTCCCCACCAGGCTCTCCAGCCCCTGGGAAGGCCAGGGCCCACATTGCACTGTTGAGGCCAGAATAAGGCGACATCTTGGTGGAAGACAGACCCTCTGCCGAGAGAGTCACCACCTTGCCAGGCCTTCACTTCTATTTTTCTCTTGTTTTTTTCTCCCTCGGACCTTCAGCTGATGTTTGAGGTCGAGAGGGGCTCCCACGCTGCCTTCGTCGTTGCTTTGGGTTTCATCTTCATCGGTCAAGGGACCTGTCGAGGTAAGACAGGACCCCAGGCCCTGGAAAGGGGGCCACACTCTGAGATGAACAGCACTTGGGCTTCTCTGCACACGCTGTTCACAACTTACTGATCAGAGACTTATGAACGCGTCCTTTGTCACCCAAACATTACTGACTGGAGACGTTTCCATATTCACTTACATAACAAATTGCTGGCCACAGGCATTCATTTCTGCAAACACCAACACCGCCCCCCCCACACCCCCACCCCCGCTACCCTTTCAGTAATGTGTTAAAATACAAGTCCTCTTTTGTGTCCTGGTGGCTCAGCTGGTAAACAATCCACCTGCAATGCAGGAGACCCAGGTTCAATCCCTGAGTCAGGAAGATCCCCTGGAGAAGGGATAGGCTACCCACTCCAGTATTCTTGCCTGAAGAATTCCATGGACGGAGGAGCTTTGTGAGCTACAGTCCATGGGGTCACAAAGAGTCGGACACAACTGAGCGACTAACATTTTTGTGTCTGAGGCCTCACCAAGCTTTGTCTTCTGTGTTCTGCCCACCTGTACCTTCCCGGCCCCATTGGAATGCTTGCTTGAATGACTTTGGTGCCATGGATTTCTGTGGTTGGAGCCCTTACCTAGTGAATGGTGAGCCTGAAGGGAAGGCTGACATCCCATTTGTTTCGTTTCCCGAACCCAGCGCAAGAGCAGACATATGTTAGGGGCAGTTTTTGTTGAGTGTTGAGTGAGTGGAGATGGGGTAGGGATTAGAAGGGGTGCAACAAAGTTACCCACTCCAATTAGATGGGGGTCAAGATGGGGGTGGTGTGATATTGACTAAACTCCAGGAATTTTTTTTCTTTGCAGGACCAGCATCTACAGTGCTCCCTCCCAAACCTCTAGGTCCCCCTACTGGCCCTTCTGAAACCCCTGTGACCCCTGAAGAAACATCCACCACCTCCAGTGAAATATCTCCTGTCCCCACAGAAAAACCTGTGGCCGCCACAGAAAAACCAACTGTCCCCAGTGAAACACCCATTGTCCCCACAGAAAAGCCTGTGGTTACCGCAGAAAAGCTGACTGTTCCCACAGAAAGACCTACAGTTCCCACAGAAAAGCCCACCATCCTCCCTGAAGAACCCACCTTCCTTCCTGAAGGGCCCACCATCCCCACAGAAAAGCCCACTGTCCCCACCGAAAAGACCACCATTCCCACTAAAAAGACCACCATCCCCACAGAAAAGCCCACTGTCCCCACTGAAAAGACCACCATTCCCGCTAAAAAGACCACTATCCTCACAGAAAAACCCACCATCCTCACTGAAGAACCCACCTTCCTACCTGAATGGCCCCTTTTCCCTAGTGAATGGCCCCCTGTCCCTACAGAAAAACCCATAGTCTCCACTGAAAGGACCACCATCCCCACTGAAAAAACAACCATCCGCACAGAAAAACCCATGGTCCCCACAGAAAAGACCACCATTCCCACAGAAAAAACAACCATCCCCACAGAAAAAGTCACTGTCCCCACAGAAAAGACTACCATTCCCACAGAAAAAACAACCATTTCCACAGAAAAAGTCACTGTCGCCACAGAAAAGACCACCATTCCCACTGAAAAAACAACCATCTCCACAGAAAAAGTCACTGTCCCCACAGAAAAGACCACCATTCCCACTGAAAAAACAACCATTCCCACAGAAAAAGCCACTGTCCCCACAGAAAAGACCACCATTCCCACTGAAAAAACAACCATCTCCACAGAAAAAGTCACTGTCCCCACAGAAAAGACCACCATTCCCACTGAAAAAACAACCATCTCCACAGAAAAAGCCACTGTTCCCACAGAAAAGACCATTCCCACAGAAAAAACAACCATCTCCACAGAAAAAGCCACTGTTCCCACAGAAAAGACCACCATTCCCACAGAAAAAGCCACTGTCCCCACCAAAATGACCACCATTCCCAATGAAAAAACAACCATCTCCACAGAAAAAGCCACTGTTCCCACTGAAAAGACCACCATTCCCACAGAAAAAGCCACTGTCCCCACCAAAACGACCACCATTCCCACTGAAAAAACAACCATCTTCACAGAAAAAACCACTGTTCCCACTGAAAAGACCACCATTCCCACAGAAAAAACCACTGTCCCCACCAAAAAGACCACCATTCCCACTAAAAAGACCACCATCCCCACAGAAAAGCCCACTGTCCCCACTGAAAGGCCCACACCCCCCATGACACCCCAGCCCAGCCCAGCTCCTGTACCCACTCAGCCGACAGTCTTCACGATGCCAAGTACCTCCATGACCCCTGTGACCCCGGCCACCACTACAACTCCGAGACCTGCTCCCGGTACGTGGTGAAGCCTCGGACAAAGAGCTGGAAGTCAGAGACAGTGGTGAGGAGAGGGCTGGGGAAACGCATGCTGTAGAAAAGCGCAGTCTCAGAGGGAAGAGAAGCCAATCATGGTGACTTTAGAAAGAAAGATGGGGACAACCTTGAGAAGGATGGTGGGGGTGGGGTGGGGGATGGGTGGGGCGGGGTGGGGGATGGTAGCGTGGGTGTTGTGAACCAACCCCTATAGACTTACTAGTGCTTCTCCTTTTACTGAGATATAATTCACTGCCGTCAAAGTTCATCCTTTCAAAATGTATGATTTGGTGGTTTTAGTGTGTTCATAAAATTGTGCAACCACCCTCCCTTTTCCATTTCAGGACATTTTGCATCACCTCAAAAAGAAAGCCCATATCCATCAGTGGGCGTTCCCTGCCCCCCAACCCCTCAGCCCCTGACCACCACAAACCTGCTTTCTGTCTCTCTGGATTTGCCTGTTCTGGACAATTCATACACTGGGAATCATGTAATAGGTGGTCTTTTGTGACTGGCTTCTTTTTTCTCAGCATGTGTTGTTGTCAGGGTTGTGGTTTATCCAGGTTGTGGTTTGTGTCAGGACTTCCTTCCTTTGAATGGCTTAGTAACATGGGCCTACTTCCTTGAGAAGAATGGTGGCAGGGTGGGGGGTTGCCAGGTAGAGGGGAGACAGGAGAAAAGCTGGGGGTTTAATGGAGGCTGGTTTCCCCTCAGCCATGTGCCCTCCGAATGCCCACTATGAACGCTGTGCCTGCCCAGCATCCTGCCAGAGCCCCAAGCCCACCTGTGGTCTCCTTTGCAAGCCTGGCTGTGTCTGCAACTCAGGCTTTCTGTTCCACGACTCCCGCTGCATCAATGCCTCTTCCTGCAATTGCTTCTACAATGAAAATTACTACAAGGTGAGACCTAGGGCTGTCCATTTCCCCAGAGGGGGACTGTGAGCCGAACCCCTGGGGTTTGGCGCCACCTGCTCCCCAGATGGCATAAATTTGGACCCACGGGACATTCTCAAGGGGTCAGCTCTTGAGCAGTGATGACCTGGTGCTGGAGTCTTTCATTCATAGTTCCCTGGCCTGGGATTGAACCCTCAACCCTTGCAGTGGAGGCGCAGAGTCTTAACCACTGGACCGCCAGGGAAGTCTCACGGCGTGTGGTTTTTGATGGTCACTCTCTTCACACAATGAATATTTGCTAAGCAGTCACTTTGGCCCAGCCTGACTCTAGGTTGTGTGGAAGATCCTGCCGTCCTGAGGCCCTGTCCTCAGTGCTCCTGGAAGCTTTGAAATTTTTGTATTTCTCCATCCTATACAGGCAGCCGTGACTCACTAGACCCTAAACCAGCCAGGTATTGCAGGGCCCTTATCTCCATCCTGAGGAAAGTCAGGGGTCCCTGTGTATAGAGAGAGCCCTGCACACTGAGTACATTCAGGCATTTTCAGGGCAGAATGAAGCATTCCAGAACCTTCTTCCAAAGGAACTTTCAGGGAATTAGTGGTTAGAACTCGGCACTTTCTCTGCCAGGGCCCTGGGTTCAATCCCTCATTGGGGAACTAAGATCTCGAAAGCTGAGAGATGTAGCCAAAACAAAACAAACAAACAAGGAATTTGCAGATTCTGATAGGATCCGTCAAAGGAGAGGTGATGCTAGTCTTGTCTCTCCTTGTTGATTGCCCCCGGGCGCCCCCAGAGTTTCTGGAGGCTGCCTGCCGATTAGTGCTGTCCAGAACGGACAGAGGCAAGCCTCATATGGCACTTATGTGTCCTGATAGCCACTTAAAAAAAAGTATGGGACTTCCCTGGTGATCCAGTGGTTAAGACTCACCTTCCAATGCAGGGGGATGCAGGTTCAATCCCTGGTTAGGAAGCTAAGATCCCACAAGCCTTGGGGCCAAAAAAAAACCCAAAGCAAAACATAAAAAAGGAATATTGTAACAAATTCAGTAAAGACTTTAAAAATGGTCCACATCAAAAAAAATCTTGAAAAAAAACAAAGGTGCAAGGAAACAGGTTAAATTAACTCCAGTCATCTACCTATTTCAAAAGGTAATTAATAGTTATTATTGAGATTGTTTATGTACTTTTTTTTTTTCTAATGAAGTCTTCAAAATCCAATGTGTATTTCACACTTAGAGCCATGTCAGTCTGCACTGGCTACATTTGAAGAGCTCAGTGGCCAGACGTCGGCTATTGGCCATTATATTAATTAAATAGAGCCGCGGAGAGTCAGGCTGATCTGAGCTGCAACCTGGATCCGGCACTTGTTTGCTGAGTGACCCTGGGCAAGGTTCTCTCTTGACCTCTTCAAATCTGTTTCCATATCTATAAAACGTGCACAATAAGATTTTTTACCTCATATGGTTGCTGTGAAGATGAAATTAGGTCCCGACACAGACCAGTTACTTAAATGTTAATTATTATTGTTAGCAATTTATGATGAATATAGTCAACCTATTAAATAAAAGTGCAGTCAGCTATTCATTATTGAATAGTACATCTTCTCAGCTCTGGTGGTCTTCCCCTGGGGCATCAGAGTTCCTGCTTGTCTCCTTGAGGGTGACTTCCTCCTCCAGCCCTCCTAACCTGTCTCCCGGGTGTCCCTGTGTCAGTGTTGGGATTAGCTTCAGCAGTAGCTGGGATAGAACCATCTGCTGATGTCAGAACCACCAGCGCCAGGCATCTCTTCCCTCTGCCCTGGGAAACACATATGGATTTATGTTCACTTATAAATTTAATAAACGTAATTGGGTACCTTCAACCCTCTTGGCGTTGGGGTCACCATGAATAGGGCAGGTTCACATTCTGGGGGAGACATAAGGAAGTATTCATTAAATGAGAACTCTTTGCCAGGCACTGTGCTATGTGTTGGGGCTGTTGAGATAGCGAATAAAGATAGACACACTCCCTTGTGGGGGAGCTTATCAAATAATCACAAAAATTAATATAAATTTTGGTTGTGTTAAGTCCTAGGAAGGAGAAGTACCCACAGCTAGTCAGGGTGGTCTGGAAGGTCTTCCTGAGAAGATAGCAACCCTTGAGCTGAACTCTGCTGGTTGTATGGGAATGGTTTAGATGGGGGGAAGGAGGACAGGCTCCAACACAGCATGTGCAAAGGGCCTGGGATGAGCAGAAATCTCTGCTAGGCGATGGGGAGAGGAGTCTGAACAAGGTGAGGTCTGCAGAAGGAGGGGATGAGACCATGGGATGAAACAGTCTGCTCGGGAGTGGTACCCTTGTGACCCCAGCCTCCTCGCTCTCAGTCAGGGACAGAGTGGTTCAGCCCCAACTGCACAGAACGATGCCGCTGCCAGCCTGGCAGTCAGATAGAGTGCCAGCCCTACAAGTGTGGGACAAACACAGTGTGCCAACTGAAGCATGGCCAGTACAGATGCCACCCCTATGGTGAGACCCCTCATGTTCTCCCCGCCTGTCCCCATGGGTGAGACACTGGGTTCCCCATCCCTTCCTTGACCAGGGGAGCTGGGACCACTAGGTGGGTGAGGTGGCCATGGTGCCTGGCCTGGTAACCCAGCTTCACACGTCCCCCGTATCCCCTCGGCAGGCACTGCCACCTGCTTCATCTATGGAGACCCTCATTACTTAACCTTCGACGGGAGGTACTTTAACTTCATGGGCAAATGCACCTACCTCTTGGCGCAACCCTGTGGCAACTCGACAGGTAGGACCCTGGAGCTGCCTCCCCTCCCTGTCCCCACGGCCTGGCCCTGGAGTCTGAGGTCGGGAGAGCTGGGCCTGGGCGCGCATGGGCTGGTGGGGAAGGGCCAGAGCTGATGGCGGGGCAAGATGGGAGAGAACCGACTGTAGAGTGAGGGATGGCACGTCCATCTGCAAAGCAGGACTTTCTCAGGACCAGACCATGGGGACCAGGCAGGTGAAGACTCCTCTCGGCATCAGTTGCTTCCTGGGCCTGCTTGGCCTGAGGGCGTACCTGGCAGCAGACACCCCCTTCGGCTGGGGTGGGGAAGGCTTCTCGGGGCACGCAGCCCCAGGCTGTCCTGGATGACGCCCCCACTCCTGCTGGGGTCCTGCCTCCCCTCTGGCTTTATCCCCACAGGGTCAGGTGGGGCCCCCCCTCTGTGGGCACTCAGAAATACTTCTGGAATGAGCGAGCCCCGTGACGTTCTCCCCTGACCCCTATTCTCCTGGCCCAGAGCCGTTTTTCAGGGTAACGGTGAAGAACGAGCAGCGAGGCCTGGAGGGCGTGTCCTGCCTGAGCAAGGTCTCCGTGACTCTGTCTGAGACCACCATCACCCTGCTCAAGGGCAGACACACGCTGGTAAGGCCATCCTCCACGCAGCCCCCTGGGGCTGCCGCGGGGGGAGCCTCATCCGCCCAGCTCCCCCAGAGCGTTCCATGTGGAGCGGAAGAGGTCATGAGCATGCCGTGGGGTTGTGGGAGTCAGCTGTGGGGTCCTCCTTGACCCCCGGATCTGTCTCTCCTCTCTCTCCTCCCTTGTCCACCCCCACCTTCCAGGTTGGGGGTCAGCGAGTCACCCTCCCGGCCATACCTTCTGGAGGCGTCTTCTTGACTCCAAGTGGGCGGTTTGTGCAGCTGCAGACGGCGTTTGGTCTGCGGGTGAGATGGGATGGTGACCAGCAGCTGTATGTGCGTGTGCCCAGGTGAGGGGGCGACCCAGTGAGGCGGCTGCCACTCCTCCCACTCTGCCCCTCCCTCCCTCTCGGGGACTCTCCCATCCCCCTTCCCCTGCCATCCCGGGCATTCATTCTCAGTCATGAGTAGGAAACACCTAGCTCCACCGGCAGGCCTCCCTTTGGTTGTGGAGGGGGAGGAAATGCTTTCAGGGCCGTGGGATAATAGCAGGATATATACACAAGGCTTTGGGAATGTTCTAGAAGGAGTTGCTGATGAGCTGTGGGAGCCTTCAAAACAGTGGCCTCTTGACTGCAGTCTTCAAGGATGAGTAGATCCCCAGATGGCCAAACAAGGGAAAGAAAGACTTGACAGAAATAGTGGAGGCTTCCCTGGTGGTCCAGGGAAGACTTTGCGCTTCCAATGCGTGGGGCACAGGTTCGATCCCTGGTTGGGGGACTAAGATCCTGCATGCTGCATGGTACAGGCAAAAAATTTGAAAAAAAAATTTTTAAGTAAAAAAAAGAAATAGTGAACAGTAATTCCAAGGGGAAAAGTGGAATGTCTTAGGATCAGCAAGAAGTTTGCCATGACTGGAAGATGGGGTGTGAGCAGAAGAAAGGGAGGAGTGGAGACGTGAAGATAGCTTAAGGGCGAGAGCTGGAGGTCATGGTGCGCCTGGTGCCTGGCGTGGAGCCCCGGTTCCCTGTCTGCACCTCTTGGTGCACAGCCCGCCTCTGCCCATGGCCTCCCCCGACCCCCGCCCCTCTGTGGTCCCTCAGATGATGGAGACCCTTACTCTCCACGAACACCCTTCCTTGTCCGCCCCTCGCAGCACCTACTCCAGCAAACTCTGCGGTTTCTGTGGCAACTACGACGGCGACAGTAGCAACGACAACCAGAAGCCGGATGGCAGACCAGCACGAGATGAGAAGGAGCTGGGTCACAGCTGGCAGATCTCGGACGATGAGGACCAGGCGTGAGGACCTCCCTGCCCCCCACTCCGCCCTCCTGCTCCTTTGCCCCTTTGAGGAGCCAAGAACCCTGACTGGCATCACTCCTGTTCTGCGCTCTCTGTATGCCCCCACGTCTGTCTTTCTCCTGGATCTGGTTGCCTGCGAAGTTCACTGCCACCACGTTTACCCCACCCTCACCATCTGTGGTGCCCAGGCGATTCTGAGCAGCCCCGCCTCCTGCTGGCGGGCCCCGTTTTCCCACCTCTTGGCGTTCAGATGTTGTCCACTAGGGGGCGTCGAGAGCGGGAAGACCGCCCGGGCCGGGAGGGGATGGAGGCGAGCCTCGGTCCTTAGGGCTTGTGGGGGTGAGTCTCTTCCAGGTGCCAGGAGAACCAGGTATCTCTCCCATCTTGTGATACTGACTTGAAGAACACATTGTCGAGTCCAGAGCACTGCGGACGGCTCGTGGTCGCTTACGGAGCCTTTCAGTACGTAGTGGAGAGGAGCAGGAGGGGCCATGCCTGGGCCCATCAAAATGGGAGGAACGAGGTTCTGTCCTCTCATCCCTTCTGACCTGGCCTCTCTCCATAGGGCCTGCCTGCCTCACCTCAAGGTCTCTTCCTTCTTCGACAACTGCATGCTTGACATGTGCAACTTCCAGGGGCTGCAGCAGATACTGTGTGGCCACATGTCGGCCTTGACTGAGACCTGCCAGGAAGCCGGCTACGCGGTGAAGCCCTGGAGGGGACCCCAGTTCTGCCGTGAGTCGTGCGAAGATGCCGGACCCCTTTCTTCATGCTCACACGTCAGAGGGCTGGTGGCTTCTGAGAATGGTGGCACAGGCCGGGGGGTGAGGGGGCGGCGCCTGGTGGAACCCCTTCACCCCTACACAAGGACCAGGAAATCCGCAGGGTCGGAAACCTCCCCTGAGAAAATCACAGGGTCACCTGCACACTCAGGAAGGCTTCCCAGGGTTTCCTCCCAGCTGTGGATTTTCCAGGCAGTATTTTCACTCTAGGGCTTCCCTGGTGGCTCAGACGGTAAAGATTCTGCCTGCAATGCAGGAGACCTGGGTTTGATCCCTGGGTCTGGAAGATCCCCTGGAGAAGGGAATGGCAACCCACTCCAGTGTTCTTGCCTGGAGATTCCCATGGACGGACGAGCCTGGTGGGCTACTGTCCATGGGGTCACAAAGAGTCTGACACGACTTAACGACTCAACAACAGCATTTCCACCCTGGGTTCAGCTTGGTTTTGTTACGTCTGATCTGGGCCCTGAGTACACTCTGACCTTTTTTATTTCTGTTAAAGTCTTAATTAAAGTTCTTTGGGAAAAGATTTTTTAAAAAGAAAAAGAGAAAAAGAAAGCCTTCCCAATGACCTGAGGGTATGGGTGTGAGAGCAATGCACATGTGTGTGAATGCACACCAGGTGGAGCAATATACACGTAAAATGCAGACTGCTGGGTGGGAGGGCGCCCCACAGCTCCCAGTCCTGGCCCAGCTCTCTGGGGTCCTGCTTGAGCGCCTCGGTAGGGCCACATGGGTTCTGATTGCTCCCCTGGGGCCTGCCTACACAGCAGAGCTGCTGAGGCTCCTGGTGGGTCTGCTCCCGGGGTCCTGCCTCTTGGCACCTCCCTGCAAGGTCCCCTCCAGGCCCAGGGGGTGGAGGCTGAGCTCCTTGGTGGTTTCTCCCAGTTCCTCTCTTCTGGAGATCGGGCTGAAGCCTCTGGCCATGGGCCTTCCGAGCTCCAGGTTGGGAACTACCTCTTTCCTTTTCTCCCAACCCTGCCTCACCTGTGCCCCCCCTCCACCAGCGCTGGCCTGCCCACCCAACAGCAGATACACCCTGTGTGCCAAGCTGTGCCCTGACACCTGCCATTCCATGTTCTCGGGCATGGCCTGCCAGAACCGCTGCGTGGAGGGCTGCGAGTGCAACCAGGGCTTCGTCCTCAGCGGGCTCCAGTGCGTCCCCCAGTCCGAGTGTGGCTGCCTTGACCTCACGGCCGGCTACTTCAAGGTGGGCCGCCGGGGCTGGGCCGCTCTCAGTGCTGCAGCCAGCAGGCACTTGTGCGGGTTCTGAAGTCCCTGACCGGCTGGTGGGCAGGAGACTGGGGGTGGGGGGAGGGGGAGGAGGAGCGCTTAGGTCTAATTCCCCTTTTTCTTTCTTCAATTCCAATACTTTTCACCAGAGTCAGCCCAGGCCCCAGCAGAACCTGGGACCCCCGGTTCTCTCCCTTCCTGTCTCCCCTGCCCATCACTTCCCTGAGTCACTTCTCTTGTTTCTCATCCTCTGAAAGCCCAGGCATGTCTGCATCTCACCCGCATTCTCTCGCCTATGGAGGGTCCATTTCTCAGTTGCTACCTGGACCTCACCCGAACCATCTTCTCAGAGGCAGTGCTTGGAGCTGGCCCTGATCTGTGAAACCTCTCTTCCTTCTTTGCAAGGCCTGAGGATGAGATCCATCCAAGCCTTCCCCAACCTGATGTCCATGGGGCTCTCCCCTACTCAGAGCTGTGTTCCAGGCTGGCCCCCAGAACACTCCTTATCCCCATTTTACTCTTTCAATTTCACCTTCTTTGCAGCCCCTTTCCCCCTGCTCGGCCTCCCAGGCACCACCTGAGTTAGCCACCTTCTCCTCCTTTGAGGTCCTGTTGAAATGCTGCCTCCTCCTTGAAGCCCTCCTGATGGGACCCTGAGAAGCACCCCTAAACTCTTGCAGCAAGTGCCAATGGCAGGAAACACCCTGGGTGCCCTGATGGTCACCTCTGGGTACATAACGGGCTGGGGCACGGGATCTGTTTGTTTACGTGTTGACTGTCCCCTCTGGACTGTGAGTTCTGTTAGGGCAGGGGCATCGTCCATCTGGTTCATTACTGAATTCCTGACGCCTGGCACAAGGCAGATGATAACTATCTGTTGAAACAGTGGACAGACAAATAATGGAGTGACTGAATGAATGAGCGAATGGAGCTGAGCCTGGAGCTTTGGGATGACACGAACACCTTCCCAATGAGCAGGCAGTGATCTGAATAGCAGTGCTAAGATGACTTTCTCTTTTAAAAAGCGCGTGTTTGTCTATTCATGGCGGCACACCGACTCTAGCTGCGGTGCCCATGCTGCGGTGTGTACAGGCTTTGTAGTCGCTACACGCAGGCTTAGTTGCTTTGCCACATGTGGGATCTCTGTTCCCCAAACTGGGATTCAACCTGCGTCTCTCTCCTGCATTGCAAGGCAGATTCTTAACCACTGGACTATCAGGGAAGTCCTGACCAGGGGACAACTTCTTTTCCTTTCAGGTAGGGGAGCGGTGGTTCAAGCCAGGCTGCAGACAGCTCTGCATCTGTGAGGGCACAAACAGAACTCGCTGTGTGCCGTGGCAGTGCCAGGCCCAGGAGATGTGCGGTCAGCAGGATGGCACCTATGGCTGCCACCCTCAAGGTGAGCCTGGGGGCTGCCCAAGTGACCTGGAGCGGAGGCATGGTCCTGTCCTAAAGCAGACAGCTGGGGTATAACCAGGGGCTGGGGGGTGATTGCCCGGAGTCAAGACAACGCCTTTAAGAGCCCAGACAGTGAGGCTGGAGCAGTCCCTGACCTTGCCCTCTCCACGCCTCACCGACCACCCCGATGAGCCATGGGTACCATCACCACGTGGACTGGCCAAGATGGCAGATCAAGGTGAGTGCATCCCTGAATGCCATCTCCTGGTGCCCAGGGTCAGCCACCTGCACTGTCTGGGGGGATCCCCACTACCTGACATTCGATGGAGCCCTGCACCATTTCATGGGCACCTGCACCTACATCCTGACCCGGCCTTGCTTGTTGAAGTCCCTGGAGAATTACTTCTTTGTGAGCGCCACCAACGAGTTCCGCGGAGGAAACTTGGAGGCCTCCTACGTCAAAGCCGTCCAGGTGCAGGCCTTCGGCATCAGAGTCTGGATGCTCAAAGGCCGCAAGGTCATGGTGCGTGCCTGCGCCTGCCTCCCTGGCCCCACCCCCAGCCCACGCGGCATCTCTTCCCTTCCCCCTTGCCTGCAGTTATACCTGTCCGGCAGACACCGAAACCTCAGTTTCTGAGACACACCTGCCATCCCCCCACCCGCCCCCACCCCCCGCCTGCTCCCTGGTCTCTGCCCCGTTGTTATCCTGTCCCCGGAGCCTTTCCCTACCTCGTCCTCCCTACCTCTGTAGCTGGACGGTCGCCAGGTGGCTCTGCCCCTGTGGTTTGCGCGCGGCCGGATGACCGTGAGGTCCAGTGGCTCCTTTATTCTCCTCTACACGGACTTCGGGCTTCAAGTTCGCTATGACGGGTACCACCTGGTGGAAGTGACCGCTCCCTCCTCCTATGCCGGCCGGCTCTGTGGGATGTGTGGTGAGTTCCCTGGGCACATGCAGGCGAAGCGGGGACCACGGGCAACCCGAGCCTCTCAGGGATCTTGCTCATCCACACGTGAACAAGTGCTTGGCGATCTGTTACTCAGTTGAGGGCATTGTGTGTGAGGGTATGCGTGAAGGGAAGCCAAAGATGAAGGAAGAGAAAAGGCTTCTTTTGGAGAGAACGTGGCTTCTCGGTCCTGGGACCGAGCCTGCGGCCTCTCTGACTGCTCGGTCCCCCAGGGAACTACAACAACAACAGCCTGGACGACAATCTGCAGCCTGATAAGCGACCTGCTGTCAACTCTGTGCGCTTGGGGGCCTCCTGGAAGCTAAATGAGTTATCTGAATCTGGGTGAGCTGGGAATGGGGAGAGCGGGGAGCTGGACCGGGCGGGGGAGCTGCCTGCTTGGCAGGCAGCCTGGCGGTGTCCCCAGTCTCTCCTGGAGTTGATGGAAGGTTGTTCTGACCTCCCACACCCCTGCCTGCTGATTTCTCCCAGGCTTCCTGACCTGTCTCTGGGGAAGTCCACCCTGAGATCTAACCTTTCTCCTTCCTGCTGCATTTGCTGACCTTACCACTCAAGGCCCTCACTCTGTTCTCCTCTTCCACCCTGGTTCCCCTTCCCGCTCCCCTCTCCATGTCTGCTTTGGCTTTTGGGAAGTGTCCTCTGATCCTAAATTCCTGTCCCTTCCCCTCCTCCTCTGTTAGCTGCTTTGCTGCAGATGCCAGGCCCCCCAGGTGCCTGGAAAAGAATGCAACTGACCCCTGGAGTAAGAATTGTGATATCTTAGTGAATCCTCAGGGTAAGCCACACAGGGGCCCCTGTTTGCTTCCCCCTCCACCCCCTAGGACAGGAGACAGAGGAGGGGGGCTGATCATTGAGGGAGGGAGGTGAGACAGGAAGTTGAGACAGCAGAGGGGATGCAGAGGCAGTGGTCACCTGGGGGCGCTGATGGATCTGTGGGGTTTTTTTGCATCTCAGGCAGTAGGTTCTTAATAATCACGGGTTTGGATGGAAGTGGATGTATGTAGACTTTGCCCCAGAGCAGCCTTGTGGTTCCGCTTCCTCCCGAGGCTCACTCTCACCTACCTCGTTTCATCCACCAGGACCCTTCTCCACATGCCACAGGGTGGTGTCCCCGCAGGCCAGCTTTGCCAGCTGTGTGTACGGCCAGTGTGGGACCAAGGGCGATGCCTTCACCCTGTGCCGCTCCCTGCAGGCCTATGCGTCCCTGTGCGCCCGTGCCGGCCAGGTCCTCACGTGGAGGAACAGCACCTTCTGCCGTGAGTGACCTAGCGGAGTCCCCTGAGCCCCGCCCTTTCTCCCTCTCCCTCAGTTCTCCTCCGCTCTCCCCTTTGCAGCCCGGCCCCCAGCCCCTATGTGGGACGCCCTCTGTCCCCCACTCTCCAGTCACTTGGAGCCCAGCCCCCACCTTCCCCTCGACTCCCTCCGCTGGGAACCCCCGTCTGACTTTCACCTCACCAATGGCACTAGTGGGAAAGAACCTGCCTGTCAATGCAGGAGACGTAAGAGATGCAGGTAGGGACCTAAGAGACCTGGGTCAGAAGACCCCCTGGAGAAGGGCATGGCAACCCACCCCAGTGTTCTTGCCTGGAGAATCCCCATGGACAGAGCTATAGTCCATAGTGTCACAAAGAGTCAGACCTGAAGCGACTTACCAGCACCAAAAAGTTCTGACCTCATTTGGCTACTGTCTCCTTCTCATCTTCCCCAGGTCACCCATGTGATGACCTTTCTTCTTCTTTCCCAGGAACTCTTTTTGTTTTCTTTTAATTGTAGCAAAATATACAGAACACAAAAATTACTATTGTAACAAATTTTTAAGTGTCCGGTTCAGCAACATGAAGCGCATTCACCTTGTCATGCATCCATTGTCACCATTGTTTCCAGAACTTTTTCTTCTTCCCGAACTGAAACCCTGTCCCCATTAAACACAGGTCCCCATCCCTCTCCCCCCAGCCCCTGGCAAGCATCATCTACTCTCTATCTCCATGCATTCGAGGACTCTAGAGACCTCATCTAAGTGAAATCACACCGTATTCATCTTTTTGTGGCTAGCTTATCTTCGTATGACTTCCCTGGTGGCTCTCTGACAGTAGAGCGTCTGCCTACAATGCGGGAGACCTGGGTTCAATCCCTGCGGTGGGAAGATCTCTTAAAGAAGGAAATGGCAACCCACTCCGGTATTCTTGCCTGGAGAATCCCATGGACGGAGGAACCTGGTAGACTACAGTCCATGGGGTCGCAAAGAGTCAGACATGGCCGAGTGACTTCACCTTATCTTAGTATAATGTCCCCAAGGCTCACCCATGTTGCAGAGGGCACCAGAGTTTCCTTCTTTGTAAGGCTGAATCATATTCCATTGTATGGATGGACCCCTTTTTGTTAATCCGTTCATCTGACACTTCCAGGAGCACTCTTGAAACATTTTTTTGTCCTGTGTCGTTTGTAGGATCTTAGTTCCCCCGCCAGGGGTTGAACCTGTGCCCTCAGCCATGAAAGCGAGGAGTCTTAACCACTGAACTGCCAGGGAATTCTCTCTTAGGAATTCTTTTTTTTTTAATCCATTTTTAAAAATTTTAATTTATTTATTTAATTTGGCTGTGCTGGGTCTTCGTGGCTGCGCAGGTTCTTCTCTTGTTTCGGTGCTTGGGCTTCTCTTTGCGGTGGCTTCTCTCGTTGCAAAGCACGGGCTCTAGGGCACGTGGGCTTCAGTAGTTGTAGTGGGTGGGCTCAGTAGTTGCGGCTCCCAGGCTCTGGAGCACAGGCTCAGTAGTTGTGGCGCACCGGCTTAATTGCTCCGCGGCACATGGGGTCTTCCCGCATCAGGGATAGAACCCGTGTCTCCTGCATGAGCAGGTGGATTCTTAACCACTGGACCACCAGGGAAGCCCTTAGGAGCTCTTCAGGCCCCAAGGTCAAGAGAGCTGGAAATGACTCTTCCTTCCTACACGCCAATCTCTTCTTAGCTCTGAAGTGCCCGTCAGGCAGCAGATACAGCCCCTGCGCCGACCCCTGCCCGGCCACCTGTCTCAGCCTGAGCACCCCGTCGTACTGCCCGTCTTCACTGCCCTGTGCCGAGGGCTGCGAGTGTCAGAGAGGCCACATCCTGAGTGGGACCACCTGTGTGCCCCTCAGCGAATGTGGCTGCACCAGCCCCGGGGGCGCCTACCACCCGGTGAGAAGCCAGACTGCAAGGGGGCCTCCATGAGTTGGGGGCCAGAGGGCTCAGAGCCTGCAAAGAGGTGGGGAGGGGCAGTGCTGGGGGCTGAGAAGCAAAATTCAGAAGCCTGGAGCTTGAGAAAGGCTGGTGATGGAGGTGGGAGGCCGAACGAAGCCGACCTCTTGGGGGCCCCGGGGTGCGGCGGGTGGGGGAGGCCTCCATCCCTCTCCAGCTTCCAAGTTTCTATCGGCTCCACTGATGTCCGCGCCCCACAGGTTGGGGAGAGATGGTACACGGACAGCACGTGTTCCCGGCTCTGCACCTGCTCCATCCACAACAACATCTCCTGCCTCCAAACCGCCTGCAAGCCTGGCCAGATGTGCTGGCCCCGCGATGGGCTGATGCGGTGCCGGGGGGCAGGTAGGAGGCCCACTGAGCATGGAGGAGGAACTTCAGCCACCAAAACTGCCCCTCCGTCCAGGAGGGCTCCTCGGGGTTCACTCATGGCTCCCATGGCAATCGTGAACTGGGGATGTTATAAGTCTCTCCCAGGCTGAGAGGCACCTGCTCCACCTCCTCGGGTCTTGACTCTTTTCTTTGTCCCCTTCCCTTCTGAGGCTCCCTCTCCTCCACATCCTTTCCTTGAAGGTGGGGAGAAGGCCTGTTCTTGCTGGAGGCTGGACCACTCCTCAGCCACCTTTCTGTCCTCCAGGGATGGGAGTGTGCCAGATCCAGGACAGGTCCCAGTACATAAGCTTCGATGGCAGTTACCATGCCGTCCGGGGCGCCTGCACTTACGTCTTGGCGAAAACGTGCCACTCCACCATGGACCTGCCTTTCTTCAAGATCAGTGGCAAGAATGGGAAGCAGCAAGACCAAGCCCACACTTTCTACCTCCGCAAGGTCTACGTACACGTCTTTAATACTCTGGTCACCCTGAAGAAGGACCACGTGCTGGTGAGCGGGGCGGTGGTGGGGGAAGGATGTGGGCTCTGGGGACGGGACTCTGGTCCTTCCTGCTGCTCACGGGTCCTGCCTTCCTCTCTAGATCAATGGCACATGGGTCCCCCTGCCCGCGACCTCCCAGATCCGAGGGGTCAAAGTCATTTCCAGGGATGGCTACATGGTGCTCACCATCAGCATTGGGGTGGAAGTCAAGTTTGATGGCAGTGGTTTCCTTGAGATCGAAATCCCAAAAGCCTATTATGGAAAGGTGAGGAAAACATCTGGGTCACTTTGTAGGGGCGTCAGCCTGCAGGAAGCAGGGTGTCCGACTGAAGAGTCACTCTCCAGAATGGGAAAAAGCTGCAGGGAGGGGGGTGCCTTTCTCTTCGGAGTGGAAAGGGGGTGCCAACCACAAATGCCCTCTGCCATCCCCGGTGCAGAAGATCCCTCTTTCCTCTCTGCCCACCCAGACCTGCGGCATGTGCGGGAACTTCAACGGTGAGGAAGAGGATGAACTACTGATGCCTAATGACGAGCTAGCCCCAGATGACATCACGTATGTGGACAGCTGGCAAGATAAGGAGATTGACCCAAGGTAATTGTCCACAAAGACTCTCTCCCTTTGTTGGCATAGGAATGCGAGTTGGGATTCTAGACCGTATGGCCCACCCAGGATGGAAAGACTGGAGTGGTCCTCTATGTGTATCGCTTGACAGGGGGTGGCATCTGGGTCTTCCCGTCTTGGCTTCAAAACGTGGGAGGTGACGGGGGCCACGTGGAAAGCTGGTCAGAGCCCAGGCCAGCTTCCAGGTGAAGACAGGGGTGGTCTAGAGGGCGGTTTGGGAGCGCCAAGTCGTTTTCATAGATGAGGCCGTGGCTGTCCCTGTGATGACCCCCTTTCCCTTCCCAGTTGCCGAGATGATGACAAGGCCGAAGAAGAATCGGAGGAGCCAGAAATGACCTGCCAGCCAGCTGACCTGGAGAGAGCCAAGGAGCAATGCCAGGCAGTCTTTCAGACTCCAGGCTGGGCAAGGTGTGCCAGCCGGGTGATCCTCAGTCCCTTCTTGGTCAGATGCACCGACAGCCTCTGTGAGTTTGGAGGCCTGAGCAGCACCCTCTGCCAGTCTCTGCAAGCCTTCGCGACCGCCTGCCAAGCCCGGGGCATCAGGCCTCCCATCTGGAGAAACAGCAGCTTCTGCCGTGAGTGTCCCCTCTGGCCACCCCTAGACTGCTCCCAAACCTTCTTTTCATCTGTGTGTGTCTCTCTCTTTTTAAAAATATGAGTTTGGTACTTCTTTAAAAAAAAATTATTTTTATTTTTATTTATCTGGTTTGCACCAGGTCTTAGTTTCAGCCTGCTGGATCTTTAGCTGCAGCACGTGGGATCTGGGCTTCCCTGGTGGCTCAGACAGTAAGGAATCCGCCTGCAGTGCAGGAGACCTGGGTTCGATTCCTGGCTTGGGAAGATCCCCTGGAGGAGGGCATGACAACACACTCCAGTATTCTTGCCTGGAGAATCCCCATGGACAAAGGAGCCTGGTGGGCTACAGCCCATGGGGTCTCAAAGAGTTGGACATGACTGAGCGACTAAGCACACACACACATGTGGGATCTAGCTCCCTAATCAGGGATCAGGCCCCAGCTCCCCTGCACTGGTAGAGTGGAGTCTTAGCCACTGGACCACCAGGGAAGGCCCCCATCTGTGGAGCCCTGAAAGCTCCTCCATTCTTCTTTTTGGTGTTTCCTGACCTATTTCTGGAGAAGGCAATGGCACCCTACTCCAGTACTCTTGCCTGGAAAATCCCATGGATGGAGGAGCCTGGTGGGCTGCCGTCTGTGGGGTCGCACAGAGTCGGACACGACTGAAGCGACTTAGCAGCAGCAGCAGCAGACCTATTTCTGGTCTCATTTTCTCTAATGTGGACCATTTACAGTAAGCTCTTAGCCGGTGCCCCCTATCGCAGGATGGCACAGGCTGCTTCTTAGCACTGTCATTCCAAAGGATATGTGATCATGTTACACTCGCAAGCCATTGCGCCTGCAAGTCCGCGCTCCTCTCCTCGATGTTTGAGATCCTGTGAGCTGTCCACTCCCAACTCCCCCTGTTCCTTGTGACCGGCATCACCTGTGACAAACCATCCTGTTCCCCACGTGGGCCTCGCTTTCCCACACCCCTTCCTGCCTTCATACACACCCTTCCTTGCACCCCAAAAGTTCTGTCTTCTCCTCTCCTGGCAGATTCCAAGGCATTCTTCTCTAACTCTTTCCTTAAAAAAATTTTTTTTAAATTCTTATTCACGTACTATATTCTTCTACCCTTTAAAGGTATACAATTTGGGGATTTCCCTAGTGGTTCAGGGGTTAAGATTCCGCTGCAGGGAATGTGGGTTCGATCTCTGGTCAGGGAACTAAGAGCCTACATGCTGCATGATTCGGAAAAAAAAAGTATACAACTCATGGATTTTCAGTATCTTCACAAGGTTATACAACCAGCCCTGCTATTTAATTTCAGGACTTTAAAAATTTTTAAACAGTAATGTGTTTTTCGTATGTGCTGCATTCCTATGGTTCAAAATTTTTTAAAGTATTAGAAGATTCCCAGTGAAAAGTCTCTTTTCATCCTGACTCTGGGGCCCAGGCCCAGCCTGCTCTTATCCGCATCTGAGTATTTTTCCAAAAGTCTTTTCTATCTGCACATACAAACAAATGCAAATTTATTTCCCATATTTTCTTACCAACAACAGACAGGACACAGTCGTTTGTACCTCATTATTTTTCACTTGGCTGCCCTTCCTGGTCAGATATGTAAAAAGCATCCTTCCTCTCTTTTGCAGACACGTCATAATTCATTTGTCATGGTTTATTTAACTAGTGTCTATTGATGGACTTCCTAGTTGTTTCCAGTCTTTGGCTCTTGTAAGCAGTGCTGCGATGCATAACCTTACGCAGATGCAGGTTTCTATGTGTGTGTCTCTTATCTGTAGGATAAATTCCTAGCAGTGGAATTGTTGGATTGAGGATTGTGTGGATTTATGCTTTTGAGAGATTTTGCCAAATGGCCTTCCATAGAGGTTGAGGCATTTACATTCCCACCAGCAACACACGAGACTGCCCATTTCCCCGCAGCCTCGCCAACACAGAGGATTATCATGCTTTTGGATTTTTGCCAATCTGATAAGTGAAAGATAAAAAGAGTCTTAATTTGTATTTTTCCTATTATGAGTGAGGTTGTGCATTCTTTCATACATTTAGGAGCCGTTTGGATTTCCCTTCCTGTGATTTCTTCCTACCTATTCACCATTTTTCCACTGGTTTGTTGCCCTTTATTGAAATATTTTATAGATGTCCTTTGTCTGCTACAGAGAGTAGCCAGCCCTTCATTAGTGCTATGAGTAAAAAATTTTTTTCCATGTCTTTTTTTTTTTTCCATCTTTGGCTTTTTATTTTTTTACCATGCAGAAATATATATATATATGTATTTACGAGGTCAGATATAACAGTCTTTGTTTTATGGCTTCTGCATTTTGAGCCCCAGTTACAAATGCCTTCCCTACTGAAGTTAAAAAAATTTGCCTACATTTTGCTCTAGCATTTGTATGGTTTCTTTTTTTGTATATTTAAATATTTTGATCCGTGGGGATGTATCCTGGTGTGTAGGGTGAGAACTCAATCAACTTCATGTTTATTTTTTTCCAGTATTATTAAATGACCAGTCTCTTTTTCCACTGACTCAGATGTCACATTTTATATTAAATTCCCATGTGTATTTGAGTTCCTCTTTGGGCTTTTTCTCCTCTTCCACTGCTCCATTTAGCTTCATTTACTAGCAACACAATGTTGTGATCATTGAGAGTTTAAGTAGTGTTTAGATTTCTGGCAGGGACATTTAGTTTTTTTTGTTTGTTTGTTTTGGTTTAGAGTTTTCCCAGCTTTTTTGGTTTGTTTATATCCTCATCTCCACTTTAGTGTCATCTTTCCCTATTTAAACAAAAAACACAAAATCCTGTTGGTATATTTTATTGCTATCATATTAAATGTACAAATTATCTTAGGGAGGGAATTCCTGGGCAGTCCAATGGTTAGGACTACAGGGTGCGCAGGTTCGATCCCCAGTTGGGGAACTAAGACCCTGAATGTGGCCCCACGTGACCTAATAATGGTAATAAAATTAATTTAGGGAGAACTGACATCTCCATGTTGTGGACTCTTGCTGTCTGTGAACGTTTCCATTTGTTTGCAAGAACTTCTGCTCAAAGGGCTTTATTTAGCTCCCCCAGCAGAGTGAGTCCCTCCCTGCCCTGGGCTCCTGTCATGCCGGTACACAGGCCAGTCACATGCTTGCTGACCACCTGCACCAAGGTCGCGCTGCACGTGCTGCCCGACCACAGGCTCACACGCCAAGATGGGAGGACCATTCTTGCTCTATTCTGTCCTCAGGCCCACCATGGAGCCCACGCTCAGTCCGCGTTTCTCCCCCACCCTTCCAGCTCTGGACTGCCCCCCCAACTACGTCTACACCGACTGCTTTCCCCACTGCCCCCCCACCTGCGACAACCCGGAAGGCCGGTGCAAAGGCTCCAGCGGTCCCTCCATCTGCCAGGAGGGCTGCGTCTGTGAGCCCGGCTACGTGCTCAAGGAGCGGCGGTGTGTGCCCAGGAGTCAGTGTGGCTGCCGGGATGCCCGGGGCAGATTCCTCCCCGTGAGTGGGGAATGGGAAGTAGGGGTGGGGGGGGGGCCACCCACACACCTTCAGGATGCCGCCTTCCCCGGGCCTGTGCCGCTGCGGCTGGCGCTGGGTGTGAAGGCTGGTGGCTGGGCTGGGTGGCCTCCTGCCAGGACTGGGGTAGAAGGTGTATGGTTTGGATGTGAGGACTGAGGCATGGTAGAGTGGCCTTGGTTTGAAGATCTTGGTGGTGCCCCTCATGAGTCACAGGGCTTCTGTGACCTCAGTTTCCTCATCTGGAAGATGGGTTCAGCTGTACCTCCTGAGACACTTAGCACAGTGCCTCTAGGGAGCGGTACAGGGACATAGGGTGCGATGGCACTGGAACTGCCTCTGGCCTGTGCCAAGTGAGCCGTCAGACTGTGGGCTTAGACTGAAGTCGTCAAGGAAAGAGAGCTGGCCCTTCCCTCCTCACTCCTCCTCTTTCCGCGCTGTCTGCAGGAGGGTAACGCCTGGTTCTCCAGCAGCTGTTCCCAGAGGTGTACCTGCGGGGCGGGAGCCATTCAGTGCCGGCCCTTTGCCTGCCCTGCGGGCTCCCGGTGCGAGATCAATGAAGATGACAAAGAAATCTGCAAACCCTACAGTAAGGGGGCCCTCGGGAGGTGCAATCGGGGGACACCCAGGCTGGGGGCTCTGGGGAGAGGAAGCTGCTGACATAGACAGAGGTGGGCTCTCACCTGTTACCAGCTCCCTGATCGCCTGCAGATTCTCTCTGGGATCTACCTTCAGGGCAAAAAGAGCGAACCAGGCAAGGGAGATCCTCTCAAGCTGGGAGAGGGAGAGGGTGGAAATATCAAGTTCAGGGAATAGGAGGCATCGGGGGCAAGCGGGTGAGGGGCCCTGGGGCCGTTCCACTGGGCAGGGCCATTCCTCCTCAGTGCTGGCTCTTCTTGGCAGGGTCGGAGCGATGCACGGTTTATGGGGACCCCACTTACCGCACGTTTGATGGCCTCGGCTACCGTTTCCAGGGCCGCATGACCTACTATCTGGTCAAGACCGTGGATGTGCTCCCCACTGGCGTGGAGCCTTTCATCGTGGAGGGACGCAACAAGATGTATGCGTCTCACAACCCCGTTTTCCTGCATGAAATCATCGTGATGGTCTACGGCTACACGGTCCAGCTCCAGCACGAACTGGAGCTTGTTGTAAGAGCCGGGCCAGGCAGGGTGGGTCGGGGGAGGCAGGTCGGTCCAGGAGAGGCCACCATGAGCAGGTGGAGCCAGGGCTGCCCATTCCCTGGGAGGTTCCTGGCAGAGGCTGCCTAGCTGTAGAAATCAGAATCGGTGCTGCACTTACCTCCTTGGGAGCCCAAGGTGGGCAGGAGGATTTCAGGTAAGGTGGGGGAGAGGTGGGGCAGTGGGGAGAAGGGAAGATCCAACAGGCAGTCTGAAGAAGCACCAGGGATGCCCTCCTGCCAGTTGTTTTCTTTTTTTTGCAAAGAAAGGGGCTGCAATAGGAGCAGACCTCAGAGATGCTTTTGGCATTTGGGATAGTAAAGCTTCCTGGAGTATCCTGTTGCAGAGAATGATGGAACCACAAGGTCCGGAGATGTGCAGGGAAGCGGAGGCCAAAGCAGCAGAGAGTCACCTTTTTAAATATAATTTTATTTATTCATTTAGTTTTGGCCACACTGGGCCCTCGTTGCTGCACACGGGCTTCGTCTAGTTGTGGTGAGCGGGGCTACTCTTCGTTGCGGTGCTCAGGCGTCTCATTGCAGTGGCTTCTCTTGTTGCAGAGCACAGGCTCCAGGTGCTCGGGCTTCAGGAGCTGCCACTCATGAACGCGGTAGTTGCGGCTCCCGGGCTCTAGAGCTCAGGCTCAGTAGTTGCGGCGCACGGGCTCAGTTGCTCCACGGTATGTGAGATCTTCCCAGACCAGGAATTGAACCCACGTGGCGCTTGTGGTAAAGAACCTGCCTGCCAGTGCAGGTAGACATAAGAGACATGGGTTTGATCCCTGGGTCGGGAAGATCCCCTGGAGAAGGGCATGGCAATCCACTCCAGTATTCTTGGCCTGGAGAATCCCATGGACTGAGGAGCCTGGTGGGCTGCAGTCCATAGGGTCGCACAGAGTCGGACACGACTGAAGCGACTTAGCATGCACGCATTCCTGCATTGGCAGGTGGATTCTTTACCACTGAGCCACCAGGGAAGCCTGAGAGTCACCTTGATTCAGGCTTTCCTGTGGCTCCCATCTGCCTCCTCCAGGTCAATGGTCAGAAGGTGACTGCCCCCTATGAGCCCGTCGACCAGCTGCGGGTCTCCCTACGAAGCGATCGCCTGTTCGTGATCACGGACTTTGAGCTGGTGGTCAGCTTCAATGGAAAGAACAATGCAGGTGCCAGACTGTGGGAACCAGTGGGCCAAAGGGAGTGTTCCTGGGACGGGGGAGGGAAAACTGCCTCTTAGACAGGCTGGGCTCCGTGAGACGGCCCCCTGCCTGCGAGCAAGGCCTCAAGCTCCAGGAGATGACCCAGGAGGGGTGGAGAGGGACTAGGTGTGGTGCAGGGGGGTCTCACTCCTGGGCCCCCTCCTCCCGCAGTGATCTCCCTGCCCCTCACTTACCGGAAGCTTGTGCTCGGCCTGTGCGGCAACTGCGACCAGAACAAGAGAAATGACTTTATGTTGCCCAACGGGGCCGTCACCCAGAATCTCCTTGCTTTTGGCAACAGCTGGGAGGTAAAGATGACCGAGGGAAGCTTGCCCCGCGTCTCAAGGTGAGAGGGCTGGGGCTCAAAGCAGGGAGGCCCTGACCCGGGATGGGGGGCGGCCGGCCAGGGTGGGCATGAGCACCAACCTAAAATCTGTTCACACAAGCTCACCTGCACTTGCTCAGCAGAGGAGGAGCCCTGAGACCGAGGGCTCAGATGGGCCTGATTCTTCTCATCCTGTCACATCTTTCCTCTCCCGCCAACTGCGAGACACCCGTCCTGTGGATCTCAGCCTGTGCCCGGGCCCTCCCCTCCCTGGTTCCTTCAATCGCAGCCCTGTGGGCCTCACCTGGATCTTCACTGTCTCTGCCCAGGGCTGTACAGGAGGAGGAAGTGAAAGAGGAAGCGGCGCTAGGCTTTCTTGGTGTGTCGGGATGCCACCTGGAGGAGCTGCAGCTCATCAACCACACCCAGGCGTGTGGGGTGCTGGCGGACCCCGAGGGCCCCTTTGCTGTCTGTCACCAGACTGTGGCCCCCGAGCCCTTCCTGGAGTGAGTCGGGGACCCGAGACCCTTTATCCAGCTCCTGTGGCTTGTTCTCTGGCTCTCTGTTGGGCACAATTCTGTCCGTAGTACCTTGTCACACACACGCACACACATCCCCACGGCGCACCGGCCCACTCTCTGATGGGGCTTCCAGGGCCTCTTCTGCAGGGCTGGGTCTCCTGGCCTCCCTCCCCGTGTCTGACAGCCCCCCACCTGTCCCTGCTGTCCCCCAGGCACTGTGTGTCTGACCTGTGTGCCGCCCGCGACCCCAAGGAGCAGGAGGGGCTGCGTTGCCAGGTCCTCAGCGGGTATGCCAGCATCTGCCAGGAGGCGGGCACCACCCCGGCCAGCTGGCGGGACCACACCCACTGCGGTGAGGCCCTGAGCTGCCCCAGCAGCTGGCCCCTGACCCCCTCGGCTCTTTCCACCCCCTGTTCTGCTCTGAGTCACCACAGCTGCCCCCACCTTGGCTTTCCCTCTTGGTTCCCCCAGCCCTAGACTCTCCCCCTTGTCAATGTCCTCCCGACCAAACCCCTTCCCTGCCCTAACCCCCATCACCCCTGCCCACTCCTTTCTGCCAAGGCCCACCTTTGATCCTCCTCATGAGTTAGTGCCACAGACAAAAAGACTCACGGAGCCGGTCCTCCCTGCCTCTAGCAAGCTCTGTGCTCTGTTGGGTGACCTTCTTCTCCATCCCTGGGGGGACCTACCCCTGCTCAGCCACCTCTGACTATGACTGTGTCCTCTCAGCCTTGTCATGTCCAGCCAATACTGTCTACCAGAGCTGTATGACACCCTGCCCGGCCTCCTGTGCCACGCTGGCAGCCCCCCGGGGCTGCAAGGGCCCCTGTGTGGAGGGCTGTGCCAGCCTCCCGGGCTACGTCTACAGCGGAGCCCAGAGCCTCCCCCTGGCCCACTGCGGCTGCACCGAGAACGGCATCTACTACCAGGTCAGGGCTGGAAGTGGGAGGCCCCGGGGGAGCGCAGGCGCGAAAGGACAGCCCAGCCCTGGAGGTCAAGCAGGCGCCCCTGCTTCCCGGGCCTTTTCCCTCTCCAGCAGGGGGACAGCTTCGTGAACGACGACTGCTCCCAGCGCTGCACCTGCGCGCGCACGGGGGTCCTGCTATGTGAGCCCCTCGGCTGCAGCCCTGGGGAGGTCTGCACCCTGGGGAACCTCACTCGTGGCTGCTTCCGAGGTGAGCCGGGACGGGCCCTCAGCTTCCAGCTGCCCTTATCCCCTGTGGGGGCGGGGGAAGGGGGAAGTCCCTGGACCTGGAACAAACCAGCCCTTTCAGTCCTGGGAAGAGCCCATCTCATCAAGATCAGGACGCTCCTGCCATTTCATTTCCCTCTCTCTCTCTCTCTCTCTCTCGGGAGGGACAAGGAAGAGGCCCTGTCTTCTGAGCCTCTGCTCTCTGCTCTGCATTCGTGTCTCAAGATCTCCTTTAGTCCTTAATCAGCACTTGGGGTGGTGAGCATAGCATTCCCACATTATAGGGTAAAGAAAATGGAGTTCAGAAGAGGGTAAGCAATTTCCCCAGATCTCGGGGGTATAGAACCAGGATTGGAAGCCTGGTCAGCGGACCCCAGCGAATGTCTCTGGGAGAAATTCTTCCCTGGTGTCCCAGCCCCCAGGCCCCTCTTCCTGGCTCTGAGTGTCCTCCCAGAACCCCCTCCCACTCGCTTCCATCCTTGCAGACAGCCCATGCCTACAGAACCCCTGTCAGAATGATGGGCGGTGCCGGGAGCAGGGAACCCACTTCACCTGTGAGTGCGAACCTGGTTACGGGGGAGACCGTTGCATGGAGCCGCGGGATGTACCTCCCCCTGAAAAGCCAGGCAAGAACTTCACCCCAGACCTGTATCCTCACAAGCTCCTCTCACCTTCTGCCCCAACAATGGCCACAGAATAAGTCCGTGTATATAATATTAACCTGCTGCTGCTGCTGCTAAGTCGCTTCAGTCGTGTCCGACTCTGTGCAACCCCATAGACGGAAGCCCACCAGGCTCCCCCGTCCCTGGGATTCTCCAGGCAGGAACACTGGAGTGGGTTGCCATTTCCTTCTCCAGTGCATGAAAGTGAAAAGTGAAAGTGAAGTCGCTCAGTCGTGTCCAACTCCTAGCGACCCCATGGACTGCAGCCTACCAGGCTCCTCCGTCCATGGGATTTTCCAGGCAAAAGTACTGGAGTGGGGTGCCATTGCCTTCTCCAATATTAACCTACAGTATCTATTATAGTTGTATGCGTGTGTATGTGTGTCTTAGTTGCTCAGTTGTGTCCAACTCTTTGTGACCCCATGGATTATAGCTCACCAGGCTCCTCTGTCCATGGGATTCTTCAGGCAAGAATACTGGAGTGGGTTGCCATTCCCTTCTCCAGGGAATCTTCCCAACTCAGGGATCGAACCTGGGTGTCCCTCATTACAGGCAGATTCTTTACCCTCTGAGCCACCAAGGAAGCCCATAGATGTATAGTAGATAGTATATTATCAATGTCTTATATTACTATATGAGATGTAATAATATAATATTTGGATATGATCCCTAAAGATTAGCAAGATCAGTATCTTCAAAGAATCTCAGAGTCCCTATGCCCTACCCAGCACTCTGGAATCTTCTCTCTGAGCCTGAGCTCCCCACTTCTATGATCTGTATGCCTCACCCTGTTGTTGTTCCCCTCTCTTGTGCCCGCTTAGCCTCCCTGGTACCTTTTATTAGTTTTCTCCATCCCAAACTATAATTCCCATGTGCCTCTGCACCAGCAATTCTCCGACTGTATCCTTGTGCCTAAGATCAGGGTGGGGCAAGGTTGTCTCTGGGACTCAGCCCCAGAGACATGGATTTGGTGGTCTCCGTGGGGCCTCAAGATGCCTGCATTTTTTCACAAGTTCCCAGGTGACTGATGGAAGTGATACCAGGGCTACTCTTGGAGAAGCACTGACCCAGCTGATACCCTGGACTCTGGGGGACCAGCTGGGTGAACATCCTCCTGAAGGGTTTGTGGGAGTTGTGTGTCCGCCGGGAGCAGGAGGGTGGCACCAAGGTCTTGAAAGCCCTGGGAGCGGTGGCTTCCTGGAGGGAGAGCCAGGACCCAGAGATGTGCAGGGAATGCAGTCCATCCAGGGTGGCAGCTGAGGACCGGAAGGGAGTATACCCCTCACCTCTTATCCCACACCTCTATTTCTGTTCCCCGCACCCCAGAAGCATCCAACTTTGCCTCCATCCTGTTGCCATTGCTGGTGCCCATGGTGGTCATAGTGCCAGCGGCGGTGACCAGAGGATGCATTTCCAGGAGGAAAGGGAGGAGGTGAGTTTCTGGAAAGGGGCAGAGGAGGGCCGGCTAGGGGGAGCAAACACGGGGAGTGGGTGCTGACCGTCATCACCGGTGTGTTTCGCCCTCTAGGGAGAAAATGCGGAGCCAGACCAGAGGCAAGCTGCCACATGCGGGTGAGCCCCAGCCCCACGGCCCACAGCTTTGGCGCCCAGCCTGAGGCTGCCTCTTATCCATGTTTTCTCTTTTTCTTCAGATTTTAGTCCAGAGCAAGCCCTCAGAGTCACTCAGTTCTGAGTTGTCCACAGAAAAAAGAGAGATAAAATTATTTATTTTTGAGATGTGAATTTCCACATGATTCTGGTGGAGGAAGGGTCTGTGAGGTGGACCGTGGTGGGGAGAGACAGAAGGGAAATGCGGGCCCGGGGACCTAAGGCTGGATGCTCCAGAAAGTGTCCACAGGGAGAGTAACCGAGGTCTGAGGAGGTAAGGGGCTGTCTGTCCCTTAGACAAAGTCCCGTGAAGGGCTTCAGGGATACAGGAGAAAAGAGGGCACCCCAGGAATCCTAGTTCTTGTAGGTCTTGGCCTCTGAGCTTCCCACTTGGGTAAGTGAAAGGTGATCCTGAGGTTTTATGTTTCTAATGATGAGATTAAAGCTCTGGGCAGAGGCTCAGGATGGGAAATGTGGCTTTTTCCAAAGGGTGAACTGGCCTGCGACCCAAAAGGCCTTGGGGTTGCTATGGTAACTGAGGGTGGGGGCTGAGGCCCTGCTTGGGAGGAGCTTGGAGCTCCATCCTGCTAGGAGTGACCGGCTCACCTCAGCCAAGGGCCAAAGTGCAGACATGCCTGCCCTTAGCCCCTCGCCTTGTGCCTCCCACCAGGCAGGTCCTGGGGGAGGGGGCTGGGACGTCCTGCGCGGGCTCTAAGAAAAAAAGGAAGGCTGCCCACTGGGCTCAGATGTGAGATACCAAGGAGAGGGGACGCCAAAGCAGGCAGGACCCTGGGTTCTAGAGAGGAATCCTTACTCTGTCCTCCAAATGAGCCCAGTGGCCACCTTTCTGTGGCTGACCCAAGAAAGCAAGACCCAAGTTGGTTGGGGAAAGGGCTCCAAGAAAGAAGGGATGCCCCCGGCCAGGTCACCCTGCCTCTCAGCTGGAGGAAGCAGCTCACACTCTGGAGCTGGGCTGGCTGTGTTTAACCTGAGCATCACAGGACTCCCAGCTGCATGCCTGGCACCACCCCTTGTCCCCCCGCACTGGCCTCCCTTTTCCTGCTCTTTGACCCTTTGCCTCTCTGTTCTTCATCTGTGTCCGGCTCCCCTGACCTCTGACCCACCTAAGGTCTCCTTATCTAGCCTGGATGTCTGGTTGGCAGGGGTAGGAGGTGGCCTGGACCAGCATCCTCCCTAAGTCCTCGGCAGGACAGAGTCCCGCCCATCCTGTTAGAGGTACAAACATGAGCCATGTCATCAAGGAAGGCGACGATTCCAGAGCATTAGAGATTCCCAAAGGCAGTAGTAGAGGCAGGAAACTGGGGACGGGACCACTCCTGGAGGCTTCCTGGGCTGGGAGGGGCAGAAGCTGGGGTTTGGGGTCCTGTATCAACCCCGACGAAGCTTCCCTGGTGGCTCAGATGGTAAAGAATGTGCCCGCAATGCAGGAGACCCAGGTTCAATCCCTGAGTTGGGAAGACACCTTGGAGAAGGGCATGGCAACCCACTCTAGTATTCTTCCCTGGAAAATTCCATGGACAGAGGCATCTGGTGGGCTACAGTCCATGGGGTCGCAGAGTTGGACATGACTGAACAACTCACACACACCAACCCCAGCACAACAGGGGGCAACTGAGATGCAAAAATGGCAAGGCTGCACCAGCTTGACAAAGCAGCTGGTCCAGGCCTGCCCCTGCAGGTGTCCCCTGGGGCGGGCAGGCCGAGAAACTGAAGATGGTGAGAAAGACATCAGGGAATTGACCCCAGCCTCGTCTTCCTGCTCAGGAGGGGGAAGTTGGGGTAAGATACTCAGGTGGTTTCCCTTCCCTTCCCAAGAGGCTGGGAGAACCTGCCTGGGCAGCATCTTGAAAGGGGGAATTGTCCTCCAGACCCAGCCCAGCGTATGTGTGTGTGTGTACATACACATGGGGGGTCCGTGTCCTCCACACCAGCCTCTGCCCCTCCCCCACAACCAAATGCAGACACTCCCCCCACTGCCTCTAAACCAACCCCAGCTGTCAACATCTGGCCCACATCTGTCTCCCCCATCTGACGGGGCCTCCACCCCAGCAGATCCCCCTCCCCACATCAGGGGGCTATAGGACGATGGCCCCAAGCTATAGGCCTCCCCTGTCTCATAGAGCCCCTCAGCCAGGGCTCAGAAACCAGGGCCGGTGGGGGGGAAGGAGGGCAGCCCCACCCCGGAGGTGCCCCAGGCTCTTGGCAGAGCCATCTGGAGCCGTTAGAAGCAGCTGCCAATGACTCATCTCCAGTGCCCCCACCCCACCACCTCAAACACACCCTGGGGCTGGGAACCAAGCACCCAGCCCCCACCCCTGCCACAGCCCTATCTCCACACACCCGACCCCTCAGTCAGCCTGGCTCAAAAGCCCCTCCATACCAGAGCCCCCCTCTACAGAAGTCTATTCTATCACCTCCCTCCCACTCCTAATCATCCCCAGAGTGAAGGCACTTCCCATTTTCTTTTATTTATACAAAACAATCATTTTAAATATAATTTAAGAACCCCTCCAAGCACCGGTGTCTGTCTCTGCTTTCTAGCACTTCCCCCCGCCCGACACCCCCTCATGGACACAGTTTGGGGGTACTTGGGGGGGCAGGGAAATGTTGGGGGGTTGTGGTGTGACCAAGGCACTGTTCTGGAAACAAGACACAACGACGGGTCCCTGTTTCCACTTGGGCCAAAGAGGCAATAATGAAACAGGTCCCCTCTAACACAAAAAGTTATGACAAGGACTGTAGAAAACAACAAAAACTGAAAAAAAAAAAAAAAGGAAAAATAAGACCAAAAACAAAAAATTAAAACTCAAAAACCTTCAATATGAAGGCAGCAGATGGGGGAGGGGTATTTACAAGGGAAAACTGAGTTCGGTGGAGACAGCAGCAAGGTTGGGACATCCAAGTCCAATGATTTCGTCACTGGGCCATGATGCCCCTTCTCGCCTCCCGAGCTCGCAGGCTAGTCCTCCCTTCTCTTTGGTCTGCAGGGCTGTTACCCTTCAAGGTGAGGAGGGGCACCTGGGGGCCCTAATTGGGGATCCAAGGGAGGCTGTGGAGATCGTGCCCAACTAGCCCTGGGATGTTGGCCGACTCCGGGGACTCCTTTTCCTTCGGTCACACCCAATCCTGAGGGAAAGGCTCCTGCACCCTCGGTTTGGGGTCCCCCCAGCCCCCGGGGGGAGCGTTATGATTCCACACTGCAGAATCCCCAAATCCTCTCTCTCCAAACTGCCAGCTCCCCACCCCCATGGGTTCAAAGTGCAATCCAGTCAGTGGGGCGTGGGGTGGGAGCCTCTTGAGTGCCCCCTACCCGACTCTGCCCCAGGAAGAAAGGGATCCCCGGGCGCTGGAGTCCCTGCCGCTCCAGAGCTACGGAGCCAGGCGTGCAGATGCAGTTCAGTACTGGGGGGCCGGTGCTCCCGACCCGCCTGGGGCTCCAGGCTTGGCCTGGGACTTCATGTGCTGGACACTGGCCAGGATTTTCTTCTGGTGTCCCGCCAGAGTGACTCCGATTCGGAGCAGGTCCCTGGGGAAGAATCAACAGCTAGGTGAGACCACTAAGCTCCCAGGACATCTCTCCTTCAAAAACCCGTCCCCGCCTCGGTCGTGCCAGCCAATCAGAATGGCTAGCGGGGAAGCGGGTAGACGTCAACAGTTGTCGGGCAGTTTCCGGGGGTGGGGGCCGATTTAGGCGCACACCACAGTTCTGTGCAGCCGCAGTAGGGGGCGAGGCTAGGTACCCGCAGGGATAGAGAAACAAGGGGTGGAGGGCTTCGCCCTGGATGCTGAAACTAGAAGGAAAGGCAGAGAATCAGGGAAGAGGAGGAACGAAAGGGAGAGAAAAGTCCATAAAATGAGGTTGGCAAAAGAATGCTTCAGAGGACAAAGAAGTCAGAAGGAAAAGTCTTCCAGACAAAGGAATCAAAAGGAAAAATCGGAAGGAGAAACAGAGGAGCTGGGTGGGTGGAGAAAGGAATGGGCGAGAGAGGACACAAACAGACTGCTCCCAGCCCCCGTCCTGATGCAGGGAGGCTGAGGTAAGAAAGAAGCGATGAGAAGTGGAAGGCAAGAACCCATGTCAGTGAACCCATGTCAAGGGAAAGCTCAAGCCAGTCAGGAGGGGCCCAGACCTGCTGGGACAAGACGGGCTTCCCAAGGAAAGGGCCTCTTGGACCCTCTGTGTCTGGATTTCTAGTCCTATTTCTGTGATTCCAATCCAGGGTGAGAGGAGTCCTTGGGAGAGGAATGGAAAGGTGGAAAGAAGGACCAGGGAGAGGCCAACTAGGGGAAAGCAGTATTTGGAAGGCACTGGAATTGTAAAACCATTTAACATTAAAGCTGGAAAGGATTTCCAAAACCCAGGCCAATCTTCTCCTTTTATGGGTGGGAAAACATCCAGAGTTGACACGTTGTTAATGTGAGAGCAGGGTCTGGAATGTAGATAGATGCACAAAGATAGATACAGATTTCAAGGCGGGAGCGAGATGGCCCAAGGCCGAGGTGGTGCAAGGGGGTGAGGCAGGCACAGCTGACCTGGAAGATTCCCGAGCTCTCAGTCCCTGCAGCTGTTACTGTTTTCAGGGGGAGGGGCTCTAGAACGGGCACCAGAAGTTGACCTCAAAGGCCCCTGCTCAAACTGTGGGCCTGACTCTGGTCACCCAGATTCCACCCCTCCTGGTTGCTTGGCCCTCACCACCGCCCTCCCGGTCCCCAGCTCCCACCATGACTTACTCAGTGGAGATCTGGCTGACCAGCTCAAAGGAGCCAAACCCAGCAGCTGCAAAGCTTTCTTCGTATCTTCCCATCTTGATGGCTCGAAGCCACTCCCCCACAGAGCCAAAAGCTGAGTAGTGAGGCTGCCGCTGATCCAGGAGGGGGTGCGAGGCCCTGGGGGGCAAGGATGAGGAGGATACCCTGAGCACCAGCGTGTGTCAGGGTGAGGACGCAGAGCCCAGGCCTGGAGAGGCGGAAGGGCACATCCCACATACCACCAAAAGGACCGATACTTCTGGGGTGGCGGAAGGGAGGAAGCAAGGTTCTCAGGGTGGCACAGAGCAGGAAAGAGGGCCTGTCCTCTGGGGTCCTCACCCGCCGTTCTCCCGGGCCACGATTTTGAGGCTGGCAGGGTTCCGGATCATCTTGTCGAGGGCGCTGACCACCTGGGGGAAGCGGGGCCGCGCATTCCGGTCTTTCTGCCAACAGTCCAGCATGAGCTGATGCAGGGAGGTGGGGCAGTCTGGGGGCGGGGGCAACCGGTAGTCCTGTTCAATGGCGTTGATCACCTGGAATGATGGGTGGAAGACGCACTGGGTGAGGGAGTCAAGGGGAAAACGAAGCTGCCGAAGGACCCCACTGAAATGGCGACTTAATAGACGCCGGGATGGGTGCTGCGGGCCAGAAGGGCTAACCTAGGGGTGGCCCTCCCTGCCAGGGCCCAAGCTGGCTGTGGCTCAGTGTCCTAGAAGCTCTTGAGCTATGATCCAGACATGTAACCTCCCAAGCCTGCCTTCCATCTCTGCCTCCGTCTGTGACCAGATGAGCTGTTATCAAACTCTAAACACAGATCACCTCCTCACCATGCCACTCTCACCACCTCAAGGACCCAACAGTGATGAGCTCTCTAAGAAGGATCCCCTGCCACCCCGCCGCCCCACATCCCAAGAGACGAGACATTCCAGGGCAGGTTGGTGGGACCACAGGATACTTACATCCTGATTGCTCATATCCCAGTATGGCCGCTCCCCAAATGACATGACCTCCCACATGACAATTCCGTAGCTCCAGGCATCACTGGCAGATGTGAACTTCCGGAAGGCAATGGCCTCGGGGGCTGTCCAGCGGATGGGAATCTTTCCTCCCTAAAGACAGGGGAGGACAAGGTGAGCTGAGGGACTCCCAGGACTCAGGCATTCTGCGTCTCCCCCAGCTTAGGCCTCCTTTCGTTCGGCACCCCAAATGGCCAGCTCCCCAACTCTGTTCTTTTCCCAGACTCCTAGCAGCCGGTTCCTTAAGCTGATCCCCCAGCCCCCACGTCCGCCACAATGTAGGTCTGCTCCTACATCCTGGCCTGGACCAGAGCTGTCAGTCCCTCAGTCTCCCACCTTTCCAACCCGGCCCTAAGAACCTAGATCACACAGTTGTCCCCCAGCCTTACCAGAGAGCTCGTGTAGGTGGGGTCAGAGGAGTTCTCCTCCAGGAATCGGGAGAGGCCGAAGTCTGAGACCTTGCAGACGAGGTTGCTGTTGACCAGGATGTTGCGGGCAGCCAGGTCTCGGTGGACGTAGCTCATCTCGGCGAGGTAGCGCATGCCCGAGGCGATGCCCCGTAGCATGCCCACGAGCTGGATCACGGTGAACTGGCCGTCGTTCAGCTGGAGATGGACACGGTGGGGGTCGCAGTTAGGGCGCCCCTCTTTCCCCGACATTCTA
This sequence comes from Bubalus bubalis, assembly GCF_019923935.1. Taxonomy (NCBI): domain Eukaryota; kingdom Metazoa; phylum Chordata; class Mammalia; order Artiodactyla; family Bovidae; genus Bubalus; species Bubalus bubalis. Next base: position 6,417,054 of record NC_059180.1, read on the forward strand.
AACTATATTTATGGGACTTCCCCGGTGCTCCAGTGGCTGAGACTCTGCACTCCCAATACAGAGGGCCTGGGTTTCAATCCCTGGTCGGGGAACTAAGATCCCAAAAGCCACAGCTAGGGGTTCGCATGCTGCAACTGAAGATTCTGAAAACTGCAACCAAGAGCAAAGATCCTGCCTGCCACTACTAAGACCCGGCACAGCCAAATAAATCAATAAAAACAAATACATTAAAAAATAAACCGTATTTATCCCTTCCAGATCCATCTCACGTCCACCTGTAGGGCAGGCCTGCCAGCATCCTAGGTAAACCCCTTCTGCTTTCTTTCACTCTTGAGTTCTCTCAGTCTTTTCTGCAGTATCGTGACACAATGCTTATAACTGTTCCTGTTTCAAATACATGCACTCAAGTCTCTCATAATTAAATTATAAGGAGCTGGGAACCTACTATATAGCACACGGAACTCTGCTCAATGTTATGTGCCAGCCTGGATGGGAGGGCGGTTTGGGGGAGAATGGGTGCGTGTATATGTATGGCTGAGTCCCTTTGCTGTTTACCTGAAACTATCACAACACTGTTAATCGGCTATACCTCAATACAAAATGTTTCGGTGTTAAAAAAATAATAAAAATGAAAATTTAAATAAGATTATACTTTCTTCCATTTAACCTAGTACAGTGCATTCGATCCAGGAAATATTAGGCAAATAGTTTGGATCTAACACGTTCTTTTTATTTGACAGCAACGGAGCGATGACAGTTACGAGTGTGCTCTGAAGACACCTGTCTCCAGGTGGAGAGGTGTGCCTTGGCACTGATCCAGCCACACTCTCGCTCAGCCCTCTTGGACCTACTGTATATAGGATGCAAGAGAATGGTGAGGAGTCGGGTGTGCTCGGTAACCGCAGCACCAAAACCAGGGTCTAAAGCCCGACCTTCACCTTCATAGAGTCTGCTCTCACCAGGTAAGCCTGCCAGTCACAAATGGTTAACTAAGCCCATCCTCTGGGTTCAGCTAGCACGCAGGGGATTCTTGGCAGCCCTGCAGGGCCAGCAACGCTGAGTCCAGAAACTGAATTCTGAACCCATCCTCCAAGCCTGCGCCTGCTTCACACCTTGCATCTCTGTTGGTGGCCTCACTTCCAGGCACTCAGGGTAGAGACCTCGGAGTCTCCACGATTCCTCTCTCTCCCCTGTTTACAGCCTATGATCCATCAGCAAGTTCTGCCTGCTATGCCTCCAAAACACACCCCAAACCCAACTGCTTCTCCACACCCACTGCACCCCCCACGGCCTGAGTGACTGCCAGTCTCCTCATCGGCAGGCTTCCCTGGTGGCTCAGCAGTAAAGAATCCACCTGTGATGCGGGAAACCTGGGTTCAATCCCTGGATTGGGAAGATCCCCTGGAAAAGGGATAGGCAACCCACTCCAGTATTCATGCCTGGAAAATTCCATGGACAGAGGAGGCTGTCCTTCTCTGCCTCCTCATGCCAGAGGAAAATTCCATGGCAGGCTACAGTCCTTGGGGTCACAAAGAGTCATACACGACTGAGCGACTGTCACTCCTGCTGATATCCTCCCCAAAGCTTCCTCTTTTGGACTTCTAATCACACCCCCAGTTCTAAGACCACGAGACCCAGCCGCCAACTACGAGGTGATCCACCATTGCTCCTCTGCTGACCTGGTTCAGCTTCACCAGCCTTTCTGCTTCTTGAACGCACCAGATCCCGTATACCCTGGGGGGCTCTTCAGTCCCCAGTATGCTTCCCCCTGCCCCCATCTTCTCACGGCTGGCTTTCTCATCTACCCAGATGCCATCTCTTTTAAGACAGACCCCCTTCCGTCTCCTGCAACCAGACAATGGAACAAACTCCCGCGTCCACAAGGCACTGCCCCAGTGTCTGCCGCAGCATCCCTCATGACGGGAGCCGGGCAGCCTGTGTTTCCCAATGCGGTACCGTGGAAGGCACACCGCACCGCCTGATGGAGGCTGGCCACGGACGTAGAATTCTGAACTTATCACAATGTTAGATACAGCTTTCCTTATGGGAAACACAGAGAAACAAGCTAAATGACCCCGCGAGGAAGAATCCAATCAATCTAGAAAAGACATTTGAATGGACAAGGGGCCCAGCCCTTGAGCGTATCAGAAAGACAAAGGACTGTCCTGGGATGTAAAAAGACTCAAAACAATAACCACCAGCGCAATGCTTGATCCTGAACTGGATGCTGCGACATGTTGGGGACAACTGGAGAAATATGAGTATCACATAAGCATTAGGTGATACCAGGGGGTTGTTGTCATTCTGTTAAATGCAACATTGCTTTGCTATGTAGAAAAACCTTTCGGGGACTTCCCTGGTGGTCTAGTGGTTAAGACTCCACACTTGCCCTGCAGGGGGCACAGGTTTGATCCCTGATCAGGGAAGTGCCACAGGCTGTGTGGTGCAGCCAAAAAAAAAAAAAAGTGTTTTTTTTTTTTTAAAGATGCCTAGTAAAGTTTAATAAAAATAATGAAACTTCATACAATTTTGTTCAAGTAGCAAAAATGAGCTCTTTCCTCTCATTTCTATAAGCCTGTTTAATTTTTTTCACATCTGAAATTTTGTTTACTTTCTATAAAAGCTTGTTCGTACTTGTTAACTTTCAGTCTCCCGCATTATACCAGCAGCTCGCCAAGAGCAGAGATGTTCAGGGCTCGAGTTCCCGAGGCCCCGGACAGTGGCGGGTGCACAAGGAGATGCTCAGTAAATATTTGTCACAAAGATAGATGACAGCCCCTCCAGATCCTGGGGTCGGCCGGCCCCACAGGGAGACCAGTCCCAGGACTCAGCCTTCCCTGGCGGAGGATGACGGGCAGACAGGCAGCAACACGGGGCCCACCGTCTGTCCTGGGCTGTGCTGGGGGAGGGCAGGGTGGACTGGGGTGTTGTGGGGGGGCTCACCCGCAGGAAGGAGTCCAGGGCGCCGTTCTCCATGAACTCGGTGAGGATCATGACGGGCACACTGTTGGTGACCACGCCCTCCAGGCGGATGATATTGGGGTGCTCAAACTGGCCCATGATGGAGGCCTCGCTCAGGAACTCCCGCCGCTGCCGCTCCGTGTAGCCGCCCTTCAGGGTCTTGATGGCTACGCAGCTCTCCTTCTTCCCAGGGGCCTTGAGGCGCCCCCGGCACACCTCACCAAACTCGCCTTCAGGAAGGACGCTGCGGGTCAGCTCTCCTCTCCCGGGGGGTCTGGCTGGCCCTGCCGTCCACCCCACCACCAACTCCACCCTCTTCCCTGGCACCCAGGTGTTTTCCGCTCACCTGCACCAATCACCTCTTCAATCTTGACATAGGAGACATCGATCTCTTTTGCAAACTCCCTGACAGCCTCATTAGGGTCTTCGTAAGTGAAGGGGTCAATGTAGACCTTAGTACCTGGGGAATCACATGGGGCCTGTTAGCCAAGAGGTGACTCCCATTGCACTCAGATGCCCTGGGCTCACAGCTCTCGCACCAGCCCCGAATCCTTCAGGAAGGGCGTACCCACCATGCCCGATGAGATACTGGGCGTGTTTGTCTGAGTACTCAGCTTCTCTCCCATTGCTCTGCTTCCTGGAGTGGATGGGACAGAAAAGGTAAACTGAGTCACATGTCCCAGAGGGAACTGAGTTCCAGAGGGAATGGATGGGAAGAGAGAAGCAGGAGTCAGAGAGGATTCCAAGTGAAAGCAGGTAGTTTCCCTGGACATCCAGGGAGCCTCGACCTGGAGCAAGAGGGCGGGCGGCCAGCCCCAGGGGGTTTCATCAGGGTCTCCAGGTGCCCAGGATGCTCACCTGAGGCAGAGAACTGCGATGACAATGACCACGAACACTAGCACCACACCCACAACCGCGGTGCCTGCAATCAGGGCCAGCTGCTCCCTCCAGCTCTCATTCTCTGGAGGAGAAGAACTGAGATCAGGGAGACCCCGAGGGCCCGTGGGCTCCACTCAAGTCCCTCAGGGCCAGGGAAGAAGTTTCCTGGCCTGAGTGGGTTTGATTCTGTTCTGTCATAAATACTGGTGACCACAAAAGAAGTCTCACTTGAATATGAGGTACCTAAGGCTAAATATGAAAAGGCGGAAACAACCTAAACGTCCATCAACAGATGAGTGGATGAAGAAAAATGCGATAGCCACTCAACAGAGTATTTTTCGGCTACGAGGAGGAATGAAGTCCTGATATATTCTACAATACGGCTGAACCTAGAAAACATTAAGCCACGTGAGAGAAGCAGCAGCCAGTCACAAGACTGTATCGTGTGATAACATGTGTATGAAAGATTCAGAATGGGCGAATCTAGACACAAAAAAGGTAGATGAGTGTTTGCCGGGGGCTGAGAGGTAATGGAAGGGGTATATGTGTCTTTCTGAGGTGCTGAAATGTTCTAAAATTAATTACGGGGATGGCTGCACAACTCTGTGAATATATTATAAGCCAATGAATTATACATTTTAAATGGATGAATCATAAGGTAGATGAATCATATCCCAATAAAACTGTAAAAAAAAATTAAAAGGTTTAGGACAAAAACCCTTGAGCCAGCATATAAAAACTATCAAAGTGTCACCTCATTTAATCCTTGGAGCCCTGGGAGAGAGGCCTCCTATTTCCAAGTGTTGGATGAGAGAGCTGGGGCTCAGGGGTCAAGTTTTTGCTAAAGGTCACATAGCTGGAAAGCTGCTGAGCGGGCCTTCACACCCAGCTGTTGGATTCAGTTTCTATATCCCATCACCAGGCCAGAATGCCTCGTGGTGGAAAGAGAAGCAAGAGGGACGTGACTTTGGGGGTCCGGAGAGCCAAGGCCTCCTTGCCTGGGGGGGGGACAGCCAACCCCAGGCACGCCCTGCCCCCCAGACTCACCGTCCAGCTGGGTCTGGCTGTGGTGCTCCTGGCCAAAGGGCCCGTAGCCGGCCTCGGAGCGCGCCCGCACCTGGACCAGGTAGCTGGCTCCCCGCTTCAGTCCCCGCAGCTCTGCCCGGTTCTCTGACGTCTTCAGGAACCGCACGCTGCTGGGGCCCTCAGCGCCCTGTTCCGGAGGAGAGGGGCTGGCCGTAAGCCAGGGCCCCCAGATTCCATGGCTCTTCCCACCTCCCCTGCCCTGGGCCTCCATCACTAGCATCCCTACCCTGTTGTGAGACAGGTGAGGCCTTTGTGCTTGGTTATGTATGCACTGGGGCTTCCCTTGTGGCGCAGTTGGTAAAGAATCGCCTGCAATGCGGGAGACCCGGGTTTGATCCCTGGGTTGGGAAGATCCCCTGGAGAAGGGAAAGGCTACCTATTCTGGCCTGGAGAATTCCACAGACTGTATAGTCCATGGGGTCACTAAGAGTCAGACATGACTGAGTGATTTTCACTATGTATGCACTGAGCTGTGTGTTTTGCATGAATTATATTGTTTAGTCTTGGTAGCCATTCTGTGGGGTAGGTTCCATTATCTAAAGCATTTTGTGGGGAGGGGAGGGCCATCCTGCTTGCCATGCAAGATCTTAGTTCCTTGACCAGGGAAGTATGGAGTCCTAACCACTGGACCACCAGGAAATTTTTTCCTAAGAGTTTTATAAGGAAGACACGAAGCTCAGAGAGGCCAAGAGGCTGACACAAGATCATTCAGCTGGTATATGGCAGATGCCTACAATCCAGATGTCCCGGCCCCTGGAGCAGGTCCCACTGCTCACTGCAACCCCCCAGGGCGGGACCTGGTTCTCACCTTCTCGTGGTACTTGACCTCGTAGTCCAGCACTGCTCCGCTGGGTGCCCGGGGAACGGCCCATGCCAGGCTCAAGCTGCTGGGTGATGACCGAGTCACCCGGATGTCAGACACTGGGGGTGGCACTGTGAGAGAGAGATGCGTTGGGGCCCTGGAGCGGGGCAGGTCTGGCCCTTATCTTCCTTGGCTCTCCCTCTGCTGGCCACACTTGTCTGGGTCCTCCAGCTGTTTCGGGATTTCCTCCCGGCTCTCTCTGGACTCTGGAGCCCGCCTTTGCATCTACTTAACACTCTCTTTCTGCCTCCTGCCCCAAAGGCCTTGACCCAGTGTATTTCCTGGGAACTCCACTCCCCAGCTGCTGCCTTTTCCCTGCCTCAGGCCTTCAGACTGTCCACCCTCCTCGCTGGCCTCTCCCATCCAACCACAGGCTGCCCCTAGTCCCCAGTCTCACCCTCGCGGTCCGTGGTGACATTCACAGCCTCAAACGGGACCGGCCCACTGGCCAAAGAAGACACCCCATTCAAGGCGGTGACCTCGAATGTATAGGTGACGTCAGGACGCAGACCGCGAATCGCCACCCAGGGCTCCACCAGGTCCCGGGGGCCGGGGTCGAAGGTCAGGTCTCCCCCGCAGGGCGTGCAGGACCCACCGGGCCGGCACTCCCGGCAGCGGAGCGCGTAGGTGAGGTCCTCCCGGCCGCCTGACTCAAGGGGCGCGCTCCACTCCAAGCGCAGGGCGGAGCCGTTCAGGCGGGGAACCACGCTTCTCGGGGCAGATGGGGGTGCTGCGGGAGACCAGGGTGTCAGGCAGAGGCTGAAATGGCTGGGCATGGGCTGTGGGGACAGATGGGCAGCTACACTGACATCTTGCGTTGGTCACGCACCAGGCCAGGGTTGAGAGGAGGAAGGCATGGGAGGATGGGGGCTGGGGTGAGGGGTCCACCCCAGGGGTCGCTGGCCACTTACTGGTACAGGGCGCACTTCGGGGGTCTGTGCTGGCCCGGAAGTATCCGATGCGACACTGGCAGATGGACGAGCCAATGGCGTTAGAGTGGCTATTGGCTGGGCACGGCTGGCAGGACCCCTCCCCGGACAGCGGCTTGAAGGTGCCCTGAGCACAGGCTGAGAGAGCGAAAGTGTCCATCAGAACTCGCATCAAAGACATTCAGCGGTGGGGTTGGGGGTGGAGATCCGGGGGAAAAAAAAAATGACATTCAGTGGTTATTAAAGGTGCATGAGGGACTTCCCTGGTGGTTCTATGATTAAGACTCTGAGCTCCCACTGCAGGGAGTGCAAGTTCGATCCCTGGTCAGGAAACGAGGGTCCCACATGCCACACAGTGTGGCCAAAAAAAATAAAATCAAGTTGCATGAAGTGCCAAGAGGGGAGCAGGGAGTGAGAAGCTCAGAAACCTGGCCTGTAAGAGAAGACTTTCCTCCAGATCAAGGGTCTGAACCCTGGTGTGCCCCCCTCACTACCCCATGGCAGCCTGGTGAAACTCAAGACCCTTGCTCAGAATAATGATTTTAAACGTACACCATAAAATATACAGATTACCAATAAAACCAAGTAAGTGAAAACCCAAGATCAAAACAGGTGGAGAAGGGAATGGCAACCGACTCCAGTATTCTGGCCTGGAGAATTCCATGGATAGAAGAGCCTGGCGGGCTATAGTCCATGGGGTCGCAAAGAGTCATATACAACTGAGTGACTAAGCACACACACACATTAAGAATAAAGATACTTGGAAAAAAATATACAGGAAGAAAAGTTTACAACATGGCAAAGGGTGTGTTTCTCTATTAATGAGATACAGTGGCAGGACTGACAGCCAATGGAATTCTGAAGTCACAGAGAGGGAAAACAACATTTTGCCCTTCTTGCAAATCATCTCCATTGAGCTGTGAAAACCAGCATTTGAATGGGGCCCATATCTCAGGTCTTGCTCTGACCTCTGGGCTGTGACTGACACTCCATAAAAGGAGTGACCAGTTTCAGGTAGAGATGAGTGAAAAGGAAAAGCCATCTTTTTTTTTTTTCCTTCCATCAAAGTTCACAGATTCCCTCGTCCTATCCACAAACCCCAGGTTAAGAACCTCTGCTCTCAAGAATAAGGTGAGAATTCAGTATCAGTAAATTAGAGGAAACCATAATGAACAGGACCAGAGTTCACGAAGCCTCTGAGTCCAACAAGGTCCCCTAGCCCAAGAGAACCTGTTAGGTCCAGAGAGCAACTGCGTGGAGTCAGAAGCAAGAGCATGGAAGTGATGGAGAGCTCAGAACGGTGCTGGGGGCCCGGAAAACACACCCTCCAGTAACTGAGTGCCCAGGAAAGCAAAGAACGTTCAAACTGGAAATCTTGAGAAGCGGGTCCCTGATCAGGGTACTGGCCTCCTCCCCTCACCTCGGCACTTGGTGTTCCCCTCGGCGGCCTCGAACCCCGCATTGCAGCTGCAGCCCGTGACCGGCTGCTCGGCCCACTGGCCGTCTTCCCGGCAGTACAGGCTGGGGCTGGGGCCGGGGGCGGGCATGGCGTCGGCCACACAGCTGCCGGCCACGGGCACCACCAGCTCCCGAGGCACGGTCTCTGGGAAGTAGGTGAGGTTCACGGTCTGCTGGGCGCACTTCTTGTAGAAGAGGTGCAGGGATAGCAGGGCCATGCAGGCACCCTGGTCCTGGAAGGCCAGGTAGAAGCCGGCCTTGGTGAGCGGGCCCAGGCGCAGCGTCTTGATGTTCACCTTCCCTGTGGCCTCAGCCCCTGGGCGCTTCCGGGTGAGGTGCTCAGCAGCCACTGTGTCCACCTGCCAGGGTGGGAAGAGACTCACTGCCACAGTCTTCCACTCCCCGAGGATCCCGCGGGACTGTCTTTTGCCCAGGCTCACCCTCTCTGTGAGCTGCTCAGTCACCTGTTCCAGGACTTTCTCTCCACCCTTCCCAGTGTGCACTTTCTTGCAGGCCCCAACATTGTCCATTAACATTCGTTAAGCTCCTATGAAGAGTCCCGGCTCCCCTTGCTGTGCACTCACTCACCCTACAGACACTTATCAACACCTGTTCTAGGCCAGGCCCCGGACTCTGTGCCGAAGAAACAGAAAGGAAGGAAATGATGAAAAGTCAATGAAAAGTTAAAAGTATAATGAGTGCGATGGCAGGCGGGACCCCAGAGCTGGAATCACAAGACAGGTAGGAGCTGGGTGGGAGAGGCAGAGAGAAGGCACTCCAGGGCTGAGGCATCAGCTGGTGCAAAGGCTGTGAAGGGGAGAGGAGGGAATTCCTTGGTGACTCACTGGTTAGCGCTTCACACTTTCACTAACAAGGGCATGCGTTCAATTCCTGGCAGGGGAACTAAGATCCTGCAAGATGTCCTGACCCAGCCAAAAAATGAGGTGGGGGGGGGGGTGAGGTGTACTTGCCCAGTGGAGTAGACTGGCCATTCCACCTAGCAGATCACCCGCTTCCCTCCTCAAGCCGGGGGCCTCCTGCTTCCATCCCCCAGGCCAGTACCCCCAACCCCAGGGCACCTGGGTACCTTGATGTAGGGGTTCTCCATCCAGGCTGGCGTGTGGGCCGTGGCCGTGTCTGCGTCGCTCTCGAAGTAGAAGACAGTGAAGGTCTCCTTGCAGGAGCGGCCGGCCCTCGGCAGGGAGAGGCACTCCAGCATGGTGAAGCGCAGTGTGGCGTACACATGGACGGCCCCACGGCGGGGGACCCAGCCGGTGCGCAGCCAGTGGGCCAGGCCTGGGGCCCGCTGCATGTCACACACCTCGTAGGTCCGGACGCTGTGCTGCTCCTCATCCAGGCCGCTCAGCTCCTCCCACTGTGGGGAGAAGGGGGGCTGCTGAGCCGGTGGGTGAGGGTTAGTTGCAGGGTCTTTGCCATGAAGCCAGGAGGGAGGCTGGGGGACCCTTGGGGGGCGAGGGTTCAGAAGACACCTGCCCTGGCTGCTGAGATGTGAGGGATGGGTGTATGGCACAGGAAGCAGCAGCACAGTGGCCCCCCCACCCCCATCGGCTTTCCTCCGGAGCCCCAGCTCTTACCTGCCCCTCCACCTGAGGGAATGTCACCCACTTCAGATCGGCAGTTTCCAATTTCGTGTTCAGTAGGGTCTCTGAGACAGACACACATACAGAGTCAGTTGGAGCTTGGGAGAGACACAGGAAGACCTGAGAGCTGAGACAGACAGACAGGCCGAGGAGGGGAGCCTGCCCTGCCCTCTGCCCACCCCCCCACCCATCCCCAGGTTTCAAGCCTCTTTTCTGAGCGCCAGCCCTGCTCCTAACAGCTGGCAGGCAGGGAGCTGACTCCCAGGGCCAGGCCTCTGTGAACTGCTGTGCCCCAGAGAAGGGAAGACACAGCTGCTGAAAGTGTAAAAATGGGCAACAGCTCAGAAAGGGCCAACCTCGAGCCCAGACCTGACCCTGACCTGACATGGGGTAGGGACACCCCTCCCACCAGGGTCTCCCTCCGCCTTTGCAGTCCCTCCCCCAAATGCAAAGATGCGACCTCCTGATCCTTCAGACCAAACACCCCAGCCCTGACCCCCATCTCCTCCCCACTGCCTAGCTGTCCTCGGAGGAGGCCGTCCTGGAGGCCAGGATGCTGGGGTTCCCTGCCCTCGGCCTCTGTCTGGGGAGCCCTCACGTCTGGATTTGCTTACGGGAAAGCAGAGGGGAGGGGATTTTAGGGGTGTGGGTAGGGGGGTGAGCACACCTGGCTCAGCTCTGGCCTCGGGGGAGGGGAAGGGTGGGGTTCTGGCGGAAGGTGGGGATTAGGAGAACTGCACCGGAGGAGGGTGGAGGCAGGGGAGGGGAATCCCCTGGGAGACATGGGGAGGGGGACGCTACAGGTCTGGCCGGGAGGAGCCTGCAGCACACCTGGGCCCAGGTCCCGCCTCCCTGGACTGTAGGAGAGACAGGAGAGCAGGTGGGTGGGACGGCCTCCTCCCAGAGACCAGGTGATGTCCACTGAGGGCCAGGGGTCAGGTGGAGGCCCGGCCAGCCCGAGGAGAGGCCCGGGGCCCCCCATGGGTGGCAGGAGACAGCCCGGCACGCTGGGGACAGGATGCCCGGGTTCTGGGAAGCGGGTGGATAGAGGCAGCCGTCTCCACCCTCCATTGTTCCAGACTGGAGAGTGTTTTCCTGTCTCCAATTTACACACTGTCTGTTTCAGGCTGTCCTGGGCGCTCCAAGCGGCTCCTGTTTCTCTCATCCTATCGCAGTCCTGCCTGCCTCCCTTTCTTGGAGCCGTCACTTCTCTTGCCTTTCAGCTCTCCCCCGCTCTCCGGCCACCTCCATCTCTCTGACTGTCACTCTGCTTTCTGTCTCCCATCTTTCACCTTCACTGGGGCACAGGGCCTTAGATAAAAGACTGAATGCCTGTCTCAGTCTGCTCACCTGTAAAACGGGGGGTAACAATACTTCCCACCACAGGCTTGTCGGGACCGTGAAAACTGAAAGCACGCAGCACCGGGCCTTGGGCTCGGCGAGCACTTAGGTAACAGGAATTCAAAGTTACTCCCTGTTCCCCTTGGCATCTTTCTTTCTCTCTCACCACACGTCATCCTGGTGGGTTTTCTCTCTGCTTCGCCTTCCCCCCCTCTCCCTCTGGTTCTTTCTCGGACTTCCTGAGCCCAGCAAGTCTCCCTTCTCCCCTACACCCTGCCTTTGATCCCCAGTCCAGAGCAGCACTGCCCAGCCTGGAGAAGACGCGTTTCCAACTGCCTTTGATTCCTTCTTCTCAGCAGCCCCCCATGGCCCACTCCCCAGAGACCCCTTTGATTGCAGGCAGGGAAGGAGGGGAAGGAGGCAACTCATTGAAAGGAGATTAGGGCTGTGGGAGGAGGGTTTATAGGGCTCTTGCTTCCCCGCTAGAGGTTGAGGGGAGGGCAGAGGCTCATGGATAAAGTAACATTTGGAACTGTGCAGAAAAAGTAGAAATTTAAGAGAGCCTAGGAGACATAAGTCAGGCTGAGTTCAGGGGACAAGAGGCAGGCTAGGGTTAGAGAAAAGGACTCTGGTAGGGTTGGGGCAAGGGCTAGGGTCTACGCTGTATTTAACGGGCTGGGGTGCAGCCTGGGGAAGCCAGGGCGGGAGGCTCTCTGCTCCAGGGGCCGCGGATTGGGGAGAGATTGGGAGGTTTGGAGACTTGAGTGCAGAAGGCGGCCATCCCCGACGGCGGTGGGGGAAATTGTAGGATCAAGGTGTGAACGCTATGGAATGGGGGGCGGGCGGAGTTTTATGGCCTAGCACAAAGTTCTGCCTGTCCTCTTGTTCCTCCAGAAATGTTTCCTCCTGTTTGGCGGAGGTGGGAAGAGGGACAGAAACTCTGGAGAGAGCTCTGCAGGCTGGAGTCGGGAGAAACGAAAGGCTGCCAAGGGCGTCTGGAGACTTGAGTTTAACAGTTCGGGAAGCCGGGACCGGGGCCCGTCCCGGGACGGAGCTCGACTCCAAGTCTTTCCCAAACAAAAGAAAACTCCACTCCCCGCTGAGCCGCCTCCTCCCCGCCCCCCTCCCGCGCTAGCACTATTGGTCCGGAGCGTTCGGAGCTGGGCTGCCGGGTTAGGGGGAGAGAGAGGTCGGCCCTTCCACTCCGAGGCCCCTCTTTGGGGGCCCCAGAAGGGCCGGGGTGCCCCCAAGAGAACTCACCTTCTAGGGCGGCTGCAAGCGAAGCCCAGCAGAGCAGAGCCCGGAGCTCCATGGCGCCGCCTCACTCTGGTTGGATCCGATCCGAGTTTGGGGGGCGCTAGCCCCCCCAGGTCTGAACCCCCGCCGGAGCGGGTGGACGCCAACTCCGCGCGCGAGACTCGCTCGGGGCCCTCAGCGCGGGCCCATGTGGGCGCGCCGGGCACCGGGTGGCGGCGCCCAGGTGTGGCCCCGCGTCCCGGCCGCGCGCGCAGACGAGAAGGCGGGGGGCGTCCTGGCAGCGGCCGCCCGGGCGGGCGCAGAGCTAGACGTGGCTGGAGTCGGGGTCCCTCCGGGGCCTCGGGGTCCCGCCCCAGAAGGCTGCTGGGGGTGGGCCGGCCGCTCGCGGTCTCCCCCCCTCCCTGGAGTGGCGCTGCTCGTGCCGCCGGGCCGAGTGCGCTCCGCGCCGGCGGGGAGGGTGAGAGCCGAGCGAGGAGCGAAGCGGGAGGGAGGGAGACTGCGGCGCGGGCCGGGCGGGCTGAGGCTGGGCCGGGCTGGGGACTGGGCCGGGCGGCGCCTGGCCGGGAGGGAGGGGCGCGCGGGGGGCGGGGGGAGCTCCCGCACCCCGAGCCGTAGCTTGGCGAGGGGGGCCGGGGCGCGCTGATTGGAGCGCGCCTGCTGAATAATTCATGAGGGAAGCGGAGCGGGGCGCGGAGCGGAGGAGGTCGGGAAGTTGGGAGAAAGTTTGGAGAAGGGGGAGGGGCGGCGGGCGAGGAGCTGGGGACCGCCCGGACCTGCACCGAGGCAGTGCGCCCTGGCCCGGACCGCGCGTGTCGGGGCCGGGGCCCAGGGATGCCCGCCCCCCGCCCCCGTCCCGGGCAGGCTTGAGCCCAGCAGACACACCAGGGAGCGGAGAAACGCACCCAGCAGCTTGGAGGGCCGCACACGCCAAGCCCTGTCGGATGCTTCCTGCGGACTTCGGATTCTTCTCCTGGATTCGCCCACCACCCCCTAGTTGGCGCAGGGGACCGTGTTTGGAGGGAAACTTTTGAGGACGGAGGGGTGGCCCAGCGGGCCCCGAGGCAGCGATCTCAGCTTAGATAACCGTGGAGCGAACGTTCACACAGTCATTCAACAAACATTAAGTATTGGGGACCTACTATGCGCACAACCTAGCTCTGACAACGTGCGGAGGAACGGGTCATTTGGGTTGAGATGGGGAGCAAGCAAGGGTAAATACAAGGTACTTGGATCCGAGAGAGGGAGGGCCAGATTCCCAAATCATGGTCCTCACTCTCCCACCGTCGCGTTTAGGAGGGCTCCTGCGCCGCCCTCAGCCTTGACCCCCCGGGACTCGGGCCGGGTCTGATGCTGTCTTTCCTGAAGCTGTTTCCTGTCTGGCTCCTGAGGGCCCTCCGCGTGTCTGGGAGGGCCGTTCCTCTCGTGGCCATTCCCCCTCCATCTCATCAGTTAGAGGGGGGCCCCAGAAAAGCAGCTCCTCCCCCAAGCCCCGTTCTGTCTGGGCACCCGTGGGGTGGGTCTTAGGGAGACCAAGACAGTACTGCAGAAGTCGGCCAGTAGAAGAGCTGGAAGGAAAGAGCTTAGACTCAGAAGGCAGTTAAGGGGGACAGAGTCTTGAGGAGCCCAGGAGCCAAGGGAGAGGAGAGGAGTCCTAGATGTTTGGGGGGCTGCCAAGCCCCTCTAACCCACAGTGAGGACAGCCAGGCCTGTAATGACTTCTTGTCCCAGCACACTTATCTTTCTGCTGCAAGTGGTGCTCCCCACACCCCTGCCCTTCCTCGTGGCCCTGCCTGGGTCCTGCTCCGGGGTGGGGGGTCACGGAGGGCAGGAAACAGCCGGCTTGGCTGGAGCCAGGCAGACCAGGTCAGAGCTGGGAATTCCCTCCTCCCTCCACTATCCAAGCCCCGTCTCCCTTCTTACTCAGCCTCTCCTCCAGGGTATCCATCTCCTCCCGACACCCTCTGACTCTGCTCTCAGTCTACACTGATTCTCCAGCCTCTAAAAGTTATGTTTGTGTCTCCTCCTGGGCTCTGCCCTCAATCCCCCTCAGGCTCTTGGTTGCCTAACTCCTCTCCTTTGATGGGAGAGCCAGTTCATCATCATGGTGGGGGTAGATGAGGGGGGGTGCATGGCCTGAATGGAAAGGAAACCCAGGTGCCCCGAGAAATGAGACTGGATGGAGTGACGGGCTGATGAGTCAGAGGGGTGAAGAGATGCAACAGCCCATCACAGATTCGAACCCTGTATTTCTGACCCTTGAGCACCAGGATTCCCTCAGCGACAGGGAGCAGAGTGCCACAGGGAAGAAAATACACAGTCAATCCCGGGTCCTCAGCCCTCATCGCACAGCGTGTGATCCAGTTCCTAATACCTGTTGTTGTTGTTAAGTCACTGTGTTGTGTCCAATTCTTTTGCAACCCCATGGACTGCAGTCCTCTCTCCATGGGATTCTCTAGGCAAAAATACTGGAGTGGGTTGCCATTTCCTTCTCCAGGGATCTTCCTGACCCAGGGATAGAAAGAAACCAAGTCTCCTGCATTGGCAGGGGGATTCTTTACCACTGAGTCACCAGTGTTTACCAATCAAAGAGTGAATAAAATGAAACCTTTATTGAACATCTACTATGTGCCAAGTGATCACTCTGCCACTTGCAAGATTTGTTTGTAAAACAGGGCTCCTGACCTCAAAGATCTATGCTCTGGTGGAAATCACATTATTTCCCTCATCCGTGGAGATGATACACTCAAATGATCAAAAACCATGCTTGATCTCTTCTGTGGGTGTGAGATCATTTCCTCCAGCTTCCAACCACCCAGAACCACTTTGGAGGTAAGCTAATTCAGTATCCACCGAGTTAAATTACACAGGTGAGCATCCATGGCACTGGGTCCACAGACCTCAAGTCTCAAGCCCACCTTTCTTCATTATTAGGGCACTTGGAGTACTTCGCTGTTTTCCTACCCCAGATACTAGGCTATTAGGCTATTGCCCCTGTTCCTTGTCCATGATCGATATACTGCCAGTGGCATACCTGTGTGGGGCACCCCTACCCTCAACAGCTGGTAGGGTTTTCTTTTGCTAGCCACATGGTTACAGTTGTTTGGAGTGGGCTTGGAGTTAGGATTTTTTTTTTTTTTCTTTTCATTATGTATTAAACAAACAACAAGGAAGCCATCCCTTTCAACATCGGTTGTAGAAATTGTTTCTCCTTTTCCCATATCCCAGCCGCTCCTTGTAAGGTCCACCTGACTGTCAAAGTCTAGAGTTAAGTTTATCTGGGAGCTCAGAAAGTTTTCAGTTTAGGCATCTCTCACCTTCCAGGCTCCTCCTACCACCCTAGTTAATGAGTACCATCCATTTAAACAGTTTTTCAAGGTTAGTCACAGCAGGAGAACATTTGAAATGACCCCAAATCTCACACCTCTTACTCAAAAGGAATTTGATAGAGATTTTGATGGTAACAATAATAAGCTGTAAAGCTCAATGAGATTTTTATAAATTCTCAATAATGAAAGAAAAAAATTCAATCAGCCATACTAGAGAGAGAGAGAATAGAAAATAATAGAAAATCATAATATGATGAGATGGTCATCTAACAGACAGGACATGATAGAATTATAATGATGTGTTGGCAGTTATTAACTACAAATATTGTATTGCTTTTCTAGATTTTGCAATATTTATGGTATCTGTCATCTTAACATTGCAGGCGGTGGTGATTGCTCAATCTAAGTAAACTTTAACTTACACCTAATTTAATATTCATGGTTTTATTTTTGTTTTCTTAAAGCGGGTTCCCCCAAATTGTAAAAACATCAGGGCCCACAAAATCTGAATCCATTCCTTACATGACAACCACAAACCTTCCTGAACTCATCATATACAAAGTGGTAATAGACATGTGCTTTTATTAATGTAATTTATTAGTGACTGTGTATCTGCTTGTATGTGGCTCTAAGCTTCGTAAAAGGTTACATGTTGTGTTCACTTGAAGTCCCATGCAAGCCTCTCTCATAGTAGATGCTAATAAATATTTGTTGACTGTTTATCTTATTTGTCTTTTTTTTGGTTTGTTTGTTTCCCTGGGTCTTCCTTGCTGTGAGTGGACTTTCTCTAGCTGCACTGCACAGCTTCTAGAACATGTGGGCTCAGGAGTTGCAGTGGGGGCTTAGTTGCCCCGTGGCATGGCATGTAGGATCCTAGTTCCCTGAACTGGGATCAAACTTGCATTGGAAGGTGGATTCCTAACCACTAGACCACCAGGGAAGACCCTGATCTTTAATTTACCCAATGCTTATTTTTAGAACAATCACTATGAAACAGGACTGGGGACACAGTATGATTCTCTACCTTCTAGGACTTGACAATCCAGGGGTAGAAATTGTCATAAAATCTCAACAGAACACAGGAGGCTATGTGTTGAGCATAAAGAGTGGTAGGCAGAGGATCCTATGGTATCATGGAGGAAGCACACGGAACCAACTGGCAAGTTCAAGGTGAGTTGTCTGGAGAAGACAACGCTGTCTGAATGAGTCCTGGAGGAGATTGGTGGGAAAGGTTGCTTTCAAGGCAGAAGGAGCAGCAAGTACAAAAGCATGGATGTGGTGAGATTGTTCTCAAGCTGTCAGTGTTCACGATGCCTGGTGTGGGGTGTAGGGCAGTGACAATGGATGAGCTGGAGGTGAGCAAGAACCAGTCTCCATCTTTATGGAACCTTCCAGGGGTGCACTTGTCCTGAGTACCTGGGGAGCTGAAGATTCTTTTTTAAAGAAAAACTTTTATTATCCTATTATATTGTAATTTCTTTCTTTCTTTTTCTTTTTTGGCTGAACCTCAAGGCAGTAATTTACCCAACCAGGGATCTGACCCGAGCTCCCTGCAGTGGAAGTGGGGAGTCTTAACCACCCTGAATGCCAGCCAGGGAAGCCCGAACCAGAAGCATTTTAGGCAAAGAAGTGACATCGTCAGATCAGTATAGAAAGTCCTTGCTTGGTTTGTACAACTTTGGAGAATGGATTGAAATGATCAAGACTGAAGGCAGAGAAACCACATGCAGTTCTTCAAATGATATGGAGGGCTTGAACTGACATGGGTGAGTGTCTGTTTGTGTGTGTGTGAGGGCTGGAGTGGGGGAGGATTCAAAAGATGTCAGAGAACTAGAGTGGACAGGACCCGAAGCCTGGCTGGGAGAGGAGGAAAACTGAAATCAAACATGATTCAAGTTTCAGACTTGGGCAGCTTACTTCTGTATCTCTTCCCATCCTTCATGTTCCCTGGGGGATGGAAGACCAGATGAAGTAGGGATTTATTTTACCAGCATGCAGCCCTACTGCAAGCCTAGCCTTCAGTTCAGTTCAGTTGCTCAGTCATGTCCAACTCTTTGTGACCCTATGGACTGCAGCACACCAGGCTTCCCTGTCCGTTGATAACTCCTGGAGCCTGCTCAAATTCATGTCCATCGAGTTGGTGATGCCATCCAACCATCTCACCCTCTGTCGTCCCCTTCTCCTGCCTTCAATCTTTCCCAGCATCAGGGTCTTTTCCAATGAGTCAGTTCTTTGCATCAGGTGGCCAAAGTACTGGAGCTTCAGCATCAGTCCTTCCAATGAATATTCAGGACTGATTTCCTTTAGGATTGACTGACTTGATCTCCTTGCTGCCCAGGGGACTCTCAAGGGCAATCTGGTAGGAGCTAGTAAAACCGTAGGAGACCATAGGGGCAGGGATGGGGGGCATGCTGGGCATGTTTGTTTCAGATCCCTGTGTACCTTCAGGCATCCGGGCCAGAAGTCAACTAGATCTGAGCTCATTGGGTCTGCAGCTCAGAGAGCTTTTTGGCTGGAGGTACTGGTTTGGGAGTTATTGTCACATGATGGTGATGGAAACTGCTGGGGGTGGGAACGAGGGGTGTGGAGGAGGCTGCAGAGATTGAGAAGACTAAGGAAAGCTTTACTACCTACTTCCTCTTCTCTTTCCCCAAACATTATCGTATTTAAAACATAACAACCCCATTAGAGGGGCAGGATGGGCCTTATTATGATATCCACTTTAAAAATGAGACAGGCTCAGAAGGTTAAGTGACTGTCCAGTGCACTCAGCTAGTAGCCAGCAGGTGGGCCAGACTCCGCACTCAGCACCAGGATGGCCTTCCAGCCCCACCTCCAAGGACCTGGAGGACACCTGTGCCCTTTCTCTCCTTCCTCTCTCACCCAGGCCAGGCTGAGGGCACGCCTCTCTCTCGGTGGCCTTGGATGCTTTCCCTCCTGGAGCCCCTACTTCCCAGTAGCCGTTAATGATGGTGTAATTTATCCCCTAACATTCACCAGAGCCTAGCCCAGCCAGGCCCCAATCTTGGCTCTGGGGACAGAAGAAGGGCCCCTGAGCACTGAGTGGCAGGGGACTGAAACAGCCAGGACTGGGAGCAAGCATCAGTGCGAGCTGATCAGAAGCAAGTCAGGAGAAGGGCAGAGCTCAGCGCAGAGGCCAAGACTACCCAAGGCTACCCGCCGCCAAGGAGGTAGAGACAACGGAGGCTAGGGGGCTGGGGGCCAGAGCATAAAGGGAGGGGTGGGGAGAGGTAATGGGAGGCTCATTGTCTCAGCAGGGGGAAGTCTTTTGTTTCCTCTCTTCCCTTGGCAGCCTGACAGGATATGAGGCCAAGCCCCCTCTCCATGCCAGCATCCCCCCACCCACTGGACAGGGCCCTTCCCATACCATTGTGTCCATGACAGGGATGGGGGCAGGGGCATCGGCTCTAGGAGGGAATATAAGGACTCTGCGTGTCTGGGGGCTAGGCTACCAAAGCTCTGAAGAGACCAGAAGCCCCCGGGCTGGTTCCTGAGCTTGGCAGGGAAAGCTCTGTGGCTGGGGAGGAGCAGGAAGCCAGGCCAGGGTGGGGCCCTCACCGAGGGTAGCAGGTCGGGCCAGGGGGCGGTAGGCTGGGCCCCAGAGGAGATGACGCAGGGCTTCAGGCCTCTCCCAGCCCCCACCACTCCAGCCTAGGGGCCTGAGAGCTCACCTGAAATCCAGTGTTCCCCCCACCCTCTCCATTCCCTACGGCTGACATCACCCCCACCAGGGCTGCTGGGATCTGAGAGAGCCCAGCAAACTGCAGTGTCCTGCCTGGGTCTTGCATATCCACTTTCCGGGACTCCCTCCCTCCTTCCCCGACATCCAAGAGTCTGGCCTCCTGCTGCGGTCCTCCTGGAACCCTGGAATTTCATCCCTCCCCTGCTCTCCCTCCTGGGTCATTTTGCTCCATCAGCTGTTCCTGCAGGAAGGGCGCCCTGTTCAGCCTCGCCTCTCTTCCCGAGCCTTTTGTTTGCTGGGTCTGCAGGAAATTGGAGGGGCGGTGGCCAAGGGCTCATCTGCCCCTGGGGCCTGGGGGAGGGTGGGGGTCGGGATTCACAAGACTTAATCCTGCGGAGCTCTCCGCGGGAGTAGGGAGGGTGGATCTCCGGTGAGGTAGCATTTATAGGGCCTGAACTCGGAGTGGGGCACCTGGAGGCGGGGATTGGGCGTCCTGTCTCCGAGGGGCGGTCCGGGTGTGTGTTCGGGGATCCCTAGAACTGGAGGCTGGATGGATACCCTGAAATGTCCTAACAGGTAGACCCGGGAGCCAACAGGAGGGGAGAAAAACCTAGACACTGAATCCCGCAACCACGTCCTAACACGCCTCGGATCCGGGAACCCCAAGCGGTAGGGAGGCAGCGGGCAAGTCAGACAGAGCACTTTCTGAGGATTAGTTAATTCCTTTCTCCTTTAAAAATGGTGGGGAGGAAGACCAACACATACTCTCTGAATTCGCGCCTTCCCAGGACGCAACCGCAGACTTGGCGGCGGCGCGGACGCTCTAGCGAGCCGGCGCCCTCTCGTTGGTTGCCCTCTTCCTGAGGCCCCCGTGGGCGCCGCCATCTTCCCGTCCGAGCGGGCGGGGCGGGGCCAATGCAATCACGTGAGAAGTAAGCCATAGGTTTGAGATGGTTCCCCAAGCAGTCAGTGAATGGTGCTTGAGGGTCACTCGGGTGCCCGGGACTGTGAGAAGTACCGCAATCAGAACAGCGAAGCAAAGAGAAATTCCTGATTTGTGCAGCTTAACTTCCTATTGGGAGCTTAACTTTTTGTGGAGCTTAGCTTTACATTTCTCAGTGAACACGAGAAACCAGTAAACGACACGTATTAGATGGTGTTGAGCGCTATGAAGGGGAAAAAAAAAAAAAAAAAAAACAGGACAGAAGAGAAAAATAGGAAAATGGGATGGGAAGGAAGGCGTAGTTCAATTTTTAAATGGGACTGGCAGAGAAGATTTCGCTAAGAAGATAATATTTGAGTCCAGAAGACAAAAGAGACTCTTTGGGTGTGTGCTTATAGCGCCTTGTTGGGACCAGCCCAGAAGTCGTTGTGGGGCAAGGTCAGGGGAGGTGAGGACGAGATGAAGATCCGGTAGGGCTTCATGAGTAAGGTACCCATGTGATATGTAGACGACTTCTGAGCTAAAGAGGTGCTGTTACTACATATGCCAAGGCGACAGGCATAAACTATGGTAGTCGGACTGTGGACAGTGAATCAGGAGGTAGGTATGGTTACCTTAGGGTGGGAGGATTGTCAAATGGCTCAAAAGCCTTTGACTTTTATTCTGAGGAAAATGGGAAACCATTGGACAGTTTTGAAAAGAGCAGCGTCCTGAACGGACACTTACTTTACTAGCATAACTAATCTGTTAAGAATAGATTGTAGTTGTTGTTCTGTCGCTCAATCGTGTCCGACTCTGCGACCCCATGGACTGCAGACTGCCAGGCTTTCCTGTCCTTCACTACTTCCTGGAGTTTGTTCACACTCATGTCCATTCAGTTGATGATGCCATCTAACCATCTCATCATCTGTTGCCCCCTTCTCCTGCCTTCAGTCTTTCCCAGCACAAGGGTCTTTTCCAACTAGTCAGCTCTTTGCATCAGGTGGCCAAAGTACTGGAACATCAGCTTCAGCATCAGTCCTTCCAATGAATATTCAGGGTTAATTTCCTTTTTTTTTTTTCAGGGTTGATTTCCTTTAGGATTGAGTGTAAGGGCCAGGGCAGAAGCAGGCACACCAGTTAGGGGGCTGTTGCAATAATGCAGACAAGAGATGATGGTGATCTGGACTAGTGTGGTATTTGCGGTTGGATACTGGTTGTATTTGAAAACTAACGGCCAAGGAAATTGTTATGGGTTGGATGTGGGTTGTGTGAGAGAGTATTTGAGCATAACCCCAAGGCTTTTGACCTGAGCAACTGGGGAAGTGGGACAACCACAAGAAGAGTGAGCTGTGGTCAGGCGTTGGATTTTGGACATGCCAAGTTTGAGTTGCCCATTTGATGTCCAGGCACAGGTGTTAGCATGTTCTTGGACATACATACAGTCTGAAGTTCAGAGTAGAGATCTGGGCTGGAGACACACCCTTTCGGCACTACTATAGAGGAGGTATTTCAAAAGAGGAGATTGGATGAGATCACCAAGGGAGTGGGTGTAAGTGGTTAAAAGAAGACTGTGGACTGAGCTTCTGGTGCTCAATGGAGCCTCTGATCAATGGGGCCTCTTGGCTGTTCCTCCAACACCTAGGGGTGCTCCAGAGTTGAAACGAGAAGAGGAGGAGCCAGCAAAGGAGACTGAAGGGGATAGTTGCATTTACCAGGGCTGTGATTTTGCTGGAAGGTGTTATAAAGTGAGCGAGGGGTATGGCAGTGCTTTTCACTGTGAACTTTAAGCTGGGTAACAAGGGAAGTGAGTGGAGGGCAGTGGGCAGAGGGCAGGATCAATGAATTGGGGGTCCAGTGAGGTGGAAGATTGCTGGGGTCAGGGCATGACAAGGACCCTCTTCTTCATCAAACTTCAGTCAGGTTCCTCTGAAACCTCTTCTGGACTTGACCTCCACCTTGGCCCTCATCCTTGCTGGGCACGTCTAGCCCAGTTCAGAGAGAATCCATCCACCCTTCATAATTGATCACCCTGGCCTTCCTTCAGCAAGGATCCTGTTAAGCCTCTTTAGCTAGAATCCCCCTATGCTTGGTACTTCCTCTTAGTAATTTTCCATTCACTGACCCCCTCATTTTGCTGGTTGGCTATAAATCTCCAGGTTTCTCTGCTCTGTTTGGAGTTGAGCACATTCTTTCTCCCCTCCTGTGTCTTGACACCTACTGCAGTAGCCCTGAATAAAGTCTTCCCTACTGTTTTAGTAAGTGTCAGATTAATATTTTCCCTCAACAGGCATAACTAGAAGTGATGGACTAAAAGAGGAAGGGGTCCAGTTATTGGTAATGATAAAGTCTAGGCATAACCATTGGGTAGGATGGAGACTGACATCTATGCAGAAGTCGAGTTAAGCACATGCCAGCCCAGAGTGTTGGAAGTCTTATCAATGCGGATATTGAAATCACCAAAAATTGTAATAGGAGGAGTGTGAGAGAGACCCTGGAGTCAAACTCCGTGTTGTGGGTAGCAGGGATGACTGATGAAAATGCCACAGTTTACTGCTCATGAGACCGCTCCCTGGCAAAGCCACATTTGCACTGGCTTGAATCTCTTCCTCTCCTAGGGAAATGTTACGGCTAATTTACAGCCAAAGCCCAGTGGCAGGAAAAGCAGTGTTCATTTCCTGAGGCTCAAATGACAGTGTAACCACAAAGGCCTCTATGAAAGTTAGGAAATTATTACTGAAGTTCTCCAAGCTTCAATTTCCTATTGTGAAAAATGGAAATCATAGCAGGATCCACCTCACAAAGTGCTTATGCATATTTAATACAGTACGGTATGCAGATAGTTTATTGAGCATTTCAGTATTGTTCTCAAGTGCCTATTCAAGTTTATTGAGCTTGCGCAGCAACCTTATGCAGGAGGGTTTATCTACAGTTGACGGATGGGATGTTGCCAGGTACTGCCAATGTTGACCATACCTGTAAAGAGTTGAGGTGGGCAGTG
Organism: Bubalus bubalis; assembly: GCF_019923935.1. Lineage (NCBI taxonomy): Eukaryota > Metazoa > Chordata > Mammalia > Artiodactyla > Bovidae > Bubalus > Bubalus bubalis. The sequence goes on from NC_059180.1 coordinate 6,440,380, forward strand.
GTGGTTTATCACTAAATGGTGTCTGACTCTTGCAAGCCCACGGACTGCAGCTTGCCAGGCTTTTCTTGTCCATGGGATTTCCCCAGCAAGAATACTGGAGTGGGTTGCCATTTTCATCTACAGGGAATCTTCCATTTCTTTCTCCAGGGGATCTTCCCGTCCCAGGGATTAAATCCGCGTCTCCGTCTCCTGCATTGCAGGCGGATTCTATATCGCTGAGCCACCTGGGAAGGCCGTAAAGAGTTAGGAGGGGAATCCTGACTCCTGAAGGTTCACAAGTCCTGTAATCCCTGCTGGAGGGGGCAACCTTGCAGGGAACCACGAGAGCGGGTGGGGGACGAGACTGAACCAACCAAGGCCAGCGCCTCCAGGGCTCGCCCGGATCGGCAGCCAATGGCGCCCTCAGGTGGTGGAAGCGAGAAGAACAGCCGGTGGGCTGGACCCGGCGCTAGTGGAGGGCGCCGCAGGGGTGAGGGCTGGGGCTGGAACCTGGTGCACAGGACGGGGATCCCGGAGGCTGGAAGAGGCGGACCCCTTAAGGCGTAGGCCGACAGGGCCCTGCCTTCCTAGCGGCACACCTGGGCCAGGTGTCGTGGCCCCCCCACCTGCCGGAGGCCTTCAGCCGTCAGGACACGCCCCTTTCAGCAGCGTCACCGCCCAGCTCCGAGTGGGGTCCCGCCCACGCGGTGGGCGCTCGTTTGCACCAGGGTGATGGGTGCAGTGGGAGCTGTGGCCAACACCGTGCCGGAGACGTGCGTCTGAGGGGCGACACCTGGCAGCACCCCCTTCGCACGTGGGGCGGGGAGCCGCGCTGCCAGCGTTAGCCCACTGGGGCGGGGCTTCCCCCGGGCGCGCCCACGGGGCGGGGCCGGGCTCGGGGACCAATGGGGCGCGTGTGTGCTGGTCGGGGGCAGGATCCAGGCCTGGCATCCCGGTAGCCGCAGCTGTCTTTTCCGGCACCCGCGCCCCCTCAGCCAGTAGCAGACCCCTCCCGCTCTCGGGGATCACCCCCGAGCGGCTGCGTCCTCCAGTGGGTGAGTGAGCCCGCTGCCACACCCGGGCTGTAAGGGTGCGCCTGGCCGGGGTGAAGCGAATCTCGGCCCGCTCCAACCCGCCCCGGGGAGAAAATGGGAAGGAACCGGTGCAGGAAAGAGGACCACCTCGTGTGGCCGGCCGATGATGTTTTTGTTTTGGTCGTCGGGGAGTGGCGGGGTCGGTAGAGTTTGGGGAATGCCTTGTGTGGGTGGGAGGAATCTGGTGAGGTTAAAGAGAGAGGAGGCTGTCTGAGATGGGCTGAGAGAAGAGGGTTGATGGAGGGCGGGGCTTTGGAAGATTGAGAAGTTTCCTATTGCCCGGGGATGAGGTGATTGCATGGAGGATCTTGGGGGGCGGCTCAGGACCCCGGAGGAACGGGTGAGGAGGGCCGCCTGTCCATAACTCACTTCCCCTTTGAGGGATTTGCTTCCTCTTGTGCTGCTAGTTAAGAAGGTGGAAGATCTTTGCACCTTTCCAGAGCCAATGCCATCCCTCCTCTCAGGGATATGGGGGAAGGGGTGGCCCCAGGAGCTGGGAGGGGCCTTCGTACCCGGTCCTGAGACTTGGAGCCTACCATTGGTGGGGCAGTGGCCAGGATCAGCCTGCCCCCCACCCCCATTAACTCTTGGAGTTGCTGGTGAACGTGAATGTGAGTGTGTGTGTGTTTCCTTTTGGAGGAAGTTTCTGGGTGTTTGATTAGACGTGTTTCGTGGGGTCTCCACAGAGCTGCTTCCACTCAGCAAACTCTTTGCAGGCCTTGTAACCCGTTGGTGGCTTCCTCTGCCTGCTCTCGACCATGGCCAGTGAGAACTCTCCTCTGCTGGCCTACCGGCTCCTGGGGGAGGAGGGGGTTTCCTTCCCTGCCAATGGGGCCGGAGGTCCTGGAGGGGCACCGGCCCGGAAACTCTCCACCTTCCTGGGTGTGGTGGTGCCCACAGTCCTGTCCATGTTCAGTATAGTGGTGTTCTTGAGGATTGGTGAGTTGGCGCTGGTTTACTCAAGGTTGGGACTGGAATGAGGTTGGGGAAGGGCCCTGGGAGAAGCTGGTGAATGAAGGGCTTGGGGGAGGGGCCCCCAGTGGCCTTGGGCTTAGCTCTGCCCTGAGGTAACTGATGACCTCAGGGTGGGAGGGATGGGAGGGGCAGGAGGGGTGAGCCGCCATCTGACCTGCTTTGCCACTCCTGTCCCAGGGTTTGTGGTGGGTCATGCTGGTCTGCTTCAGGCTTTGGCCATGCTCCTGGTTGCCTACGTCATCCTGGCCCTCACCGTGCTCTCCGTCTGTGCCATCGCCACCAACGGAGCTGTGCGAGGGGGCGGAGCCTACTGTATCCTCAACCTGGGTGGACGGTGGTCTGGGCTCTTCTGTCTTATGGGGGGAGGAGAGGGCCCCTCCCTGCGTCTCCTGGGGGGCAGGCCAGTTCTAATGAACATCCAGTGGACAGGTTGGTATGGAGAAGGTCACCAGCATGGCCTTACACGGTACAGCCACCGTGGTCGAGTCCACCAGGTGTCTCCGTGGCTGCCATTTTGGTTCTAACAGTCCTGTCAGATAGTCTTCATCTTATGAACAAGGACATTCAAGAGTGCTAGTGACTTGGACAAAGCCACGTGGCTAGGGAGTGGCCGCACTGGGACATACCACCTCTGGGAAGAGTCCCGTGTGTTCAGGGAGAAAAGGCCTGGAGGGCCAGCTGCACGGTGCTTTGTGCCTGGGCCCTGCCTCCCATTCCGATTCAGTTTCTTTTCCCTTAACACTCACCCACTACTTCCACTTTCAGTCATGATCAGTCGGACTCTGGGGCCTGAGGTTGGCGGCAGCATCGGCCTGATGTTCTACCTGGCTAACGTCTGTGGCTGCGCCGTCTCCCTGCTGGGGCTGGTGGAGGCCATACTTGACGTCTTCGGGGCTGGTCTGTGCACCCCACTCTGGTCTGGGGGGCCCCGAGGATTTTCAGGGTCAGGGATTCTGGGATCACAGCAGGGGGAGAAGCCCTCTCCTGGGACAGACGCACTTTCTTGAGTGCCTGCTGTGTGCCCAGCCTCGTGCAGACATCCTAGAGAATGTCCTGGCCCACGAGGAGCTCACCATCTAGTCGGGGGGTGGGGGTGGGGAGGGCAGGCTGACACTCTGAAAATTGACAAAGCAAGATTGCCGGTACCCCCCACGGAGGGCTAGGATGCTGGAGTACAGTTGGGTGAAGTGTTAGTCTCTCAGTCATGTCTGACTCTTTGCGACCCCGTGGACTGTAGCCCGCCAGGTTCCTCTGTCCATGGGGATTCTCCAGGCAAGAATTCTAGAGTGGGTTGCCATGCCCTCCTCCAGGGGATCTTCCTGACCCAGGGATCGAACCTGGGTCTCTTGCATTACAGGTGGATTCGTTACCGTCTGAGCTACCAGGGGAGTCCAGCTGGGTGGGGGAGTGGGAAAGATGGCCTTTCTGAGGACAAGTGGGCCAAAGATGGGGTCTCTGCCTGCTCTGAGTCATGACTGGGGTCCCTCCTTGGAGGCGTGGCCATCTAACTGTTCTTTCCTCTCTGCAGATGCCTCAGGGTCCAGTGGCCTCCGGGTCCTGCCCCAGGGCTACGGCTGGAGCCTGCTCTACGGTTCCCTGCTGCTGGGCCTGGTGGGCGGGGTCTGTACCCTGGGGGCCGGCCTCTACGCCAGGGCCTCCTTCCTCACATTTCTGCTGGTCTCTGGTTCCCTGGCCTCCGTGCTGGTCAGCTTTGTGGCTGTGGGGCCCAGGGACATCCCGTTGGCTCCTCGGCCTGGCCCCAATGGCTCTTCCCTGCCACCCCAGGTCGGCCACTTCACTGGCTTCAACAGCAGCACCCTGAAGGCTAATCTGGATGGTGAGCTGGGTGCAGGGGTTCTGGGGGTTCTCAGGGCAAGGGGTGAGCCCGTGGTGGGGGTGGCTTGGAATCTCTGGATGAGAACAGATGTCAGAGATCATCAGTGGTGAGAGACTGGACCTGGAACAGGTTGATTAGAATCTGTTGGGCACTTGTTGGCCGCTTTGTGTTTGGCCCAGCAAGAATGACCACGAGACAGTCTCTGCCTTAGAGGAACTTGTTTAATCAGAGAGATAAGATGTGCATTCAGGAAACAAATTGCATATTAGGATGGGGTATGATTTAAGGAGATAAGAATCATAGAGGAGTCCAGAGGAGGGAGACCTGGGTATGAGCTGGGTGGCCAGGGGGTCGGGAAAGCTGGTAGAGCTAGAAGTGGCCTGAGTGGGGCTGGGAAATTCATTGTTGTTTGTTTTGCTGTGCTGGGTCTTACTTGTGGCATGTGAGATCTAGTTCCTTGACCAAGGATTGAATCCGGGCTCCCTGTATTGGGAGCTTGGAGTCCTAGCCACTGGACCAGCAGGGAAATCCCAGGGGTTGGAAAACTCAGATAGGAGGGTGAGGGAAGGCAGCTAGGAAAGAGTGTGGATGAAGATGTGGAGGGAAGAACAGAGGTGCATGGGGGAGAAGGAGGAGATGAAGTCAGCTGAGCCCAGGCCAGAGACGGGGGTCAGAGCTGGGGTCTTGGCAAGCTGGTCAGGGTGGTGGGGAGGCAAGGGGTGTGTTTTAGAATAGGAGGGAAGGGAGGCGGGGCCAAAACGCCTGGATCCCTAGGAGGGATGCTGACACCCTTTCGTCCCTGGGAATGATCCCTCCTCCTCAGCCGGCTACGCCAAGGACTACACCACGGGGGCCATGATGACCTTTGCCAGCGTCTTTGCTGTTCTTTTTAACGGCTGCACGGGCATCATGGCTGGGGCCAACATGTCAGGTGAGCGTCCCTGGGGGAGGGGGCTGCCTTGCCACCTGGTGCCCCTCCAAGGTGCTGTGGGGGCTCAGGGATGTGGGGGCTGGTGGAGGACCCTCCCCCTCTGCTCCCTTCCCTCCAGGGGAGCTGAAAGACCCCAGCCGGGCCATTCCTCTGGGCACGATCGTTGCTGTTGCCTATACTTTCTTCATCTACATCCTGCTTTTCTTCCTCTCCAGCTTCACGTGTGACAGGTGCCTGGGCACGGGGTGGAGTGGGGTGTGGGAACGGAGTTGTCACACCTGGTTCACCAAATGAAGCGCTGGCTGGGAGTGGGGGTGGGAGATGCCTACATGGTTGAGGTGTGTGGAAACTGGGCAGTGAGTCGGAGCTGATGCCTGAAATGGGGAAGGCTGGCGCCATGGTAAGGACCCACCGGAAGCCAGCATTGGCTTCCTGCCTGGGCTGCTGTCAGCATGTGGCCTGGGGGTGGGGCTTGCCAGTCAATTGGTGGCTCTATAAATATGTGGCCTCTTGTGCCTATGCCGTTGGGAACGTCCACCCTGTGATGAAATCCACAGCAGCCCAATGACAACCAGTAGAACGCCCAGTCTGACCCCCAGGCCCACTCCGTCTATCAGTATGATTCTTGAGGTCAGGGCTGGGGTCAGTCCAGAACACCTAGCGCTGAACCTGCCCAGTGTTGAGAGCACTGTTCTCACCAGGTCCCTGGGGGTGGACGCACCTTGATTTCCGGCCTCCTCCTCCTCTCCGTGCTTGTAGGGTGCTGCTGCAGGAGGACTACGGCTTCTTCCGAGCCATCAGCCTGTGGCCCCCACTGGTGCTGGTCGGGATCTACGCCACGTCACTCTCCGCCTCCATGAGCTCCCTCATTGGCGCCTCCCGCATCCTCCATGCCCTGGCCCAGGATGACCTCTTCGGTGGGTTTCCCCTGCCTGGTTGCACCTTCCCGTGCCTGTCTCTGTCCCCTGCTCGCCCCGGGCTCACTTTTCTGCCTACCGCCTTTCTGTTTGCACAGGAGTGATCCTGGCGCCGGCCAAGGTGGTATCCCGAGGGGGGAACCCCTGGGGGGCTGTGCTGTATTCCTGGGGCCTCGTGCAGGTAAGCCTGTCTCCTCGAGTTGCCCTCACCCTCAGCCCCTCCGGTTACACTCCTGGGACTGGGGAGGGTTGGGCATGCATGCGGGGAGACGTACCCAAGGTGGCAGGATGTGTTGGCCTTTGATGGGGGCGGGAACGAGCGCCCAGCCTTTTGGTCCATGTCCAGCTGGTGCTCCTGGCCGGAAAGCTGAACACGCTGGCCGCCGTGGTCACCGTCTTCTACTTGGTGGCCTATGCTGCCGTGGACTTGTCCTGCCTGAGCCTGGAGTGGGCCTCTGCCCCCAACTTCCGGTGAGAGAAGGAGCCGCCTGTGTCCCCAGAGGAAGGGTGGGAGTAACAACGGCGGGAAGGCCTGGGACCAAGCGCAAGATTTCGGGCGGGAGCGGAGGTGATGATGTGATTTCGGGCGGTTTCAAGCGCTCTTCCTTCTCTGTCGGCCCTCAGCCCCACCTTCAACCTCTTCTCCTGGCACACCTGCTTGCTGGGGGTGGCCTCCTGCCTGCTCATGATGTTCCTCATCAGCCCCGGGGCTGCCGGCGGCTCCCTGCTCCTCATGGGCCTGCTTTCTGCCCTGCTCACTGCTCGAGGAGGGCCCAGCAGCTGGGGCTACGTCAGCCAGGCCCTGCTTTTCCACCAGGTCCAGGGAGCTGGCAGGGGGAGTGTGGGGCCGGCTGGGGAAGGGAAGAGGCGGGTTGGGAACACCCCTGCTCCAGGGAGACCTCGGGTTGATTCCCATCCCAGTTGATGGATGAGGGTCATCTGCCAGAGCCCTTCCTCCCCCCACCTCCCCTTGACCCCAGGTGCGGAAGTACCTGCTCCGGCTGGACGTCCGGAAGGACCACGTGAAGTTCTGGCGGCCGCAGCTGCTGCTTCTGGTGGGGAACCCGCGGGGTGCCCTGCCTCTGCTGCGATTGGCCAACCAGCTCAAGAAAGGGGGTCTCTACGTGCTGGGCCATGTCACCCTGGGAGACCTCGGTCAGTTGCCCTCCACTCATACCACCCCCCCCCCACCCCCACCCCCCCCCCCCCCGCCACATCCCCTCTCTCTCCCTCTGGTTCCCAGACACTCTTTGTGTTCTTGGTGTCCCTGAGACCTCTTGCAGTCTTCCCAGATCGCCCTTCCTACCAGTCACGTCCCTGCCCAGACCCTTCTTTTCTGCCCATGTGGGATCTGGACTTGAGGAGAAAGTACACGAGTCTGGCCCACATGTGTTTGCCTGCCTTCTCTGCAGACTCTCTGCCCTCGGATCCTGTGCAGCCGCAGTACGGGGCATGGCTGAGCCTGGTGGACCGGGCTCAAGTGAAGGCCTTTGTGGATCTCACCCTCTCACCCTCCGTGCGCCAGGGAGCTCAGCACTTGCTGCGGATCTCCGGTCTTGGTGAGCTGCCCTCGGCCCGCTCTGTGGCCCCTCTCAGTCTCTGCTCCCCTCCCCCCCGAGAGTAAACCACAGATTGCAGACTCCGAAAGGAACCCACCGTCTCGTGCAGACAGGACTTGATTCTCAAAGATAAAAGACAGTGTGTGAGGAGGTCTCTGAGGAGCTGCCTTAGGACTAGAGATGGAAGGACATGGCTTTTTTGGTTTCTTTCTGACCCATGATTGGGGCACAGGCTCTGAAGAGCGTGTTGTTTTCCTGGGGACAGTGGGAGAAGGATTTGAGGCTAGGTGTTGCCCCCATCAAAATCCAGGGCAGATGCTTTCTAACCACTGGAGTTCAGAAAGAGGAAGACCGTGGTCACTGATGTGGTGGACAAGGTTTTGTGATGAGATAGTATCTCAGCTGAGACTTGAGCAGAGAAGGGGGAAGTGATGTAACTAACGAGGTCCCCAGACACTACAAAGAGTGCCAAGGGTGGCAGGGGAGTGGCTGATGCTCTCGGATGGAGTGGAATGTTCCTGGCTTTGTGACCATGTCCTCTGGCCCAGCACCCCACCTTCCTCCAAACCCCTGATGAGCCGCCTCCTCCTTTCTCAGTCTCAGGACTAACGTTTGCGCCCTCCCTGAGTGCATGCTTCCTGCCCCATTATAGTCTGGCTAAAGTTCAGCTGTTGGACATTGCCCTGCTCGTTTGGGTGGTTTCAATGAGAACCCTGGAAAATGCTCAGAATGGGGTGTGACTAGTTTAATTTGCAAGATCGGTTGGAGTTCCCACCTGGTAAGGAGTTCTAGGGGTGTTAGCAAGCATTATCAGATAGTATCAGATAGACCCTGCAGCATCTCCTCCAGTCCCATCTTTTGTGGGGAAGGCTGGACCCAGAGACCACACCTTTCATGCAGTTCATCCCTCTGAAAATAACTCACATAAAAAGGGAAAGGTTTTCTTTAAGCAGTTAGTTCCCTAGCAAGGAGAATTTGACTTACTGATAGATTTTGAGTAAACCATTTGCCCCTTGAGAATGGGTCTTAGAAGAGGTCTGAGTCTTCTTGTAAACCCAACCCTGCCACAGGGGAAACGATCCCATTCCATACTGGTTGTTCAGACGCTAAAGCCCGAGCTGTCAGCAGGGACTGGGGGCTTTGTGGTTGGCCACCACCCACTTAGTGGCTAAGAGAACGGGCTCTGGTGCCCAAGACATCATGGTCACTGCTGGCCCCAGAGTCTACCAGCCATGAGCCTTTGGGCTAGTGACTTCACCACTCTGGGTCTCAGGTTCCTTATCTGTAAGAGAGGGTGAGTAATCCTCTCTATCTCATAGCGTTGCTTCAGGGCTCTGATGAGTTAAAAATATGAAGTGCTTTCAACAGTACGGGGCCCCCGGTCAGTGTCCAGGTGGTAAGCTCACTGGGGGCTGTGCTTTGGACAGGCCATCATTAGGACTCTGTAGTCCTAGAAACGGATTGTGCAGCCCCCCGTCCTGAGCTTTCATCCTCCGCGAGCAGGGTCTAAGCGTTATCTCCCTGGGAGCCGAGGCCATGAGCTTGGTTAATTGGGGGGCCCCATCTGCCAGTGGAGTCAGGCTTACCTCCCATCACGAAAAGGTGTGCGGCTTGAAGCCCAGAATGGATGCATCCTACTGCCATGGACCGGAAGTGCTCCTTAGTTAAAGCAAGCTTTAGGGCGCACTTTGCCTATTTAGGTGGGGGAGATTAGTCATGGAGATAAATCAACGCATGTGAAAGTGTTTGGGAACACGGAAAGTTATTGTGCAAATGTGCGTAGTGTGGCCTTAAGAGGCCAAGCACAGTGCGCACGTCATGCCTGATGGCTGACACACGGCACTGTCAGTGTGGCAGTGGGCGCCCGTTGGTGCTCTGTGAGCTCAGCCCACTCGTCTAACTCCCCTGGGTTCCTTCTCCCCTACCTCTCTGCCCCCCAGGTGGCATGAAGCCCAACACGCTGGTCCTGGGTTTCTATGACGATGCTGCACCCCAGGATCACTTCCTGACTGACCCGGCTTTCTCTGAGCCTGCGGATGGCACCCAGGAGGCTGGGGCCCCGGCCCTGAGCACCCTGTTCCCTCCACCCCGGGCTCCTGGGAGCCCCCGGGCTCTCAGTCCCCAGGACTATGTGGCCACCGTGGCAGACGCCCTGAAGATGAACAAGAACGTGGTCCTGGCCCGGGCCTGTGGGGCCCTGCCCCCTGAGCGGCTGAGCCGGGGGTCTGGGGGCACCTCCCAGCCACACCACGTGGACGTGTGGCCCCTCAACCTGCTGCGGCCGCGGGGCGGGCCCGGCTACGTGGACGTGTGCGGCCTCTTCCTGCTGCAGATGGCGACCATCTTGGGCATGGTGCCTGCCTGGCACAGTGCCCGCCTCCGGATCTTCTTGTGCTTGGGGCCTCGGGAGGCCCCGGGGGCAGCCGAGGGGCGGCTGCGGGCACTGCTGAGCCAGTTGAGGATCCGGGCCGAGGTGCGGGAGGTGGTGTGGGGTGAGGGGGCTGCCTCCGAGGAGCCGGAGGAGGAGGAGGAAGGGGACTTTGTGAACGGCAGGCGGGGAGACGCTGAGGCAGAGGCCCTGGCATGCAGCGCCAACGCCCTGGTTCGGGCCCAGCAGGGGCGTGGTAGAGGAGGGCCCGGTGGGCCTGAGGAAGGGGATGGAGAGGTGGGGCCCGCCACCGCCCTCACCTTCTTGTACCTGCCACGGCCGCCTGCTGATTCTGCCCGCTACCTGCGCTACCTGGCGCTCCTGGAAATTCTGAGCCGCGATCTGGGCCCCACGCTGCTCATTCACGGTGTCACCCCTGTCACTTGCACTGATCTCTGATGCCCACGCCAAGCAGAGAGAGCGTCCAGGTCCTGTGGCCCACCTTGAGCGTAGGGTGAGAAGGGGAAGGGCTGCCTCTTGCCAGCCTCGCACGTGGGTCTCGGCCCCTGGTGGACGTATTAGGGCATCCAGGTCTCCCGGCCCCGGGTGCAGTTACTAACGCAGGGCAGCTGTCCCCACCACCTTCCCGGGGAAGGAGTCCACGGCCCTCCCTGTGGGCCTCCCTGCCTTCACCCGTGCCTTGACGGGGGCTGGGTCTCCGCTTGTGACTCTAGGCTACCTCAGTCTCCCCCGCCCCAACAGACCCCCCTGGACCCCTGAGGTTGTGATGTTTTTGTTCTGTTTTATTTTTCTAACTGCTCAATGTGAATAAAAGATCAAAACACTAAGTGCCGGCTGAGCATTTCTGGAAGGAGGGGGGGTGGTACGTGGGATGGAAAGAGGGAGAAATCTGTATGGGGGATGGGGACAGAAGAGCGTTGGAGAGACTCTCAGCAGGGAGGTGGCCACATGTGGGACCCGGGGCGCTGGCCTGGGGGTGGGGGGGTGCTGGTGGAGATGCAGGCTGCCGGCAGCCCGCAGACTCGGGCTCCGGAGGAAAGCGCTCCCTGCTCGCAGGAGGGGGCCCGACTCGGGGAGGGACGGCAGTTTAGGGCCTAGGGGGCCACGTGACCCTCCCCCAGGAATGCGATGATGTCACCAGGGGCGTGGCCATCCCCAAAATTAGGGAGGAAGGGGAAAAAAAAAACCAGAAAAAGTTTCTTTCCTGGAGTCCCAAGCAAGGTGTGGGACGGAAGAAGGGATCCAAGTCAGAGCCCCGGGGCTCCGTGGGGCCCGACCCGCTGTCTGAAGTCCCCCTTTCCAGACCATGTCCGGGCCCACCTGGCTCCCCCCGAAGCAGCCGGAGCCCGCTCGAGCCCCTCAGGGGAGAGCGTTCCCCCGAGGGGCCTCAGGGCCTCCCCCGGCCCATGGAGCAGGTAAGGCAGCCCCAGTGAGGCCCAGAGGCCCCCGGGCCACCAGCACTCTCAGCTCTGCCTTGCGCCGTCCGCGCCCCACTGAGCAGGCCCCTGCCGCCCCTTCCCCTCCCAGCCCCATTTGCGGACCCCAGGTGCAGGGCGGGGGGGGCGGGGGTGAAGAGGGACTCAAGATGTGAGTCCCTCTTCAAGGGTGAAGAGTGGCCTCCACGGGCGTCGTCACCTTGACCTTCCTCATCCCCACCTTGGCTCTCTCTTCCCTCACCCCAGCGCTCCAGCCCCACCCCCGGGTCAATTTTTGCCCTCTCCCATCCGAGCAGTGTTACCAGACCCCCGGGGGACCGGAGGACCGGGGGCTGGCCTGGGTGGGGTGCCACGGAGCACCCCAGCACTCACAGGTGAGCACAGGCACTGGGGGATGGGGCGATTTGGGCCAGGGGGGAGACCGTGGGATTTGCATTTCTCCCTGCTTTTTGCTCCCTCCCCAGGGCCTCCCCCAAGACAGGGGGGGCTTGCGCCCGGGAAGTCTGGATGCTGAGATAGACTCCCTGACCAGCATGCTGGCTGAGTTGGACGGGGGTCGAGGTCACGCCCTGCGGCGGCCTGACCGGCAGGTGACTCCCCTGTCCTGCCCCTGCCCCTTCCCCTTCCAATCCTTGACCCCGCCCCTCCCCCCTGAAGCCTGGTCCCTACTCTGAATCCCCCCATTCCCAAACCTCCCCCCGCCCCCCACACCCGCCCACAAGCCCCATGTGAGGGATGCTTACTCCGGGGCCCTTGTCAAAGCTGGTTCTTGCCTGGGTGCCCCAAGGGGTGGGGGGGTTCCTACAGATGGGTGTCTTGGAAATGGGCCCAGCTCACTCCCGCTCTGCGTCTCTCCCCAGGCTTACGAGCCCCCTGAGCCCCCAGTCTACCGCTCAGGGTCAGGCCCCTTGAGGCCGAATGGAGGGGCGCTTCCTCCCCCACCGCTCCCAGGGTCCCCCTATGGGGGCCCCACTCCGGCCTCCTATGCTACGGCCAGCACCCCCGCCGGCCCTGCCTTCCCTGTGCAAGTGAAAGTGGCACAACCCGTGAGAGGCTGTGGCCCTCCCAGGCGGGGGGCCTCTCAGGCCTCCGGGTCCTCCCCGGGCCCCCACTTTCCTCTCCCAGGCCGAGGTGAAGTCTGGGGGGCTGGCTACAGGAGCCACCGCGAGCCAGGGCCGGGGGCTAAGGAGGAGGCCCCGGGGGTCTCCAGCCCTGCAGGCGCAAGAGGAGGCGGGTATGGGCCCCAGGTAAGCCCTGGGCCCTGGGATTTCGGGTCCATCAAAGACAACTGGATGCTGACTGGGTGGGGTGCAGGGGAGGGGGTGTTAATGTTGGAGGTCTGGGATGTTGGGGCTCTGGATCCCCTGTGGATGTAGGGCAGGTCAGGACTAAAAGACGGAGGGGCCTAGATCTACACCCTGGCTGCCAGAGGGGCTCCCCCGGCCCCTGGGCTGGGACTTGTTCTGTGATAAGCTTTCTGGGTAGAACGGTCTGGTCGCCCTCGGGACCCTCAGTGACAGCACTGGGAGCTAGAGGTAGGGCCAAACCCCTGAGTCTCACCTCCCAGGTCCCCCTGAGCCAGCCTCCCGAGGAGGAGCTTGAGAGGTTGACCAAGAAGCTGGTGCACGACATGAACCACCCGCCCAGCGGGGAGTACTTCGGTGAGCTGACCCCCGACCTCAGGGAGGTGGGACTGCAGAGTCAGATGGACAGCGGATCTGGCTTCCCGGCCTGTGAGGGGGTTGACCCTGTCCCTCCCTGTCCCCAGGCCGCTGTGGTGGGTGCGGAGAAGACGTGGTCGGGGATGGGGCCGGGGTCGTAGCCCTGGATCGCGTCTTCCACGTGGGCTGCTTTGTGTGTTCTACATGCCGGGCCCAGCTCCGGGGCCAGCATTTCTACGCCGTGGAGAGGAGGGCGTATTGTGAGAGCTGCTATGTGGTGAGTGGTTGGGGGCCGGGAGGGCTTCCATCCAACTAGAATAAATGAGTTGGAAACTAGAGGAATAGGGCTTGAAGCAGGGGAACTGACACTGATAAACGAGAAGAAGGGATGAATGAAGTAAGGAGCGCCACACTGGCTGCTGGAGAAGGACGATATTCCCTCATACGTGTGAAGCATTTATTTATTTTTGGCTGCGCTGGGCCTTCATTGCTGCCAGCCGGCTTTCTCTAGCTGCGGTGCGCGGGCTTCTCATTGTGGTGGCTTCTCTTGTTGCAGACTACAGGCTCTAGAGTGTAGGCTCAGTAGTTGTGGTGCATGGGGTTAGTTGTTCTGAGGCGAATGGGATCTTCCCAGACCAGGGATCGAACTCAGGTCCCCTGCCTTGCAGGGCAGATTCTTAACCACTGGACCGCCAGTAAAGTCCCAGGCATTTATTTTAGATTTACAGGAACGTGCTAAATCCCCACAATATCCCAGTGAAGCAGCTACTACTGCTGAAGGATAAACGAAGCTCAGAGAGGTTAAATAACTTGTCCAGGAAGCTGCAGTGCTGGGGTCAGTACTCAGATCTGTTCAAGGTCACCTTTCACTGAATCCCATGCAGGTAGATAGAGAAATAAGATGGATAGGCTAGACGGATGCCTGTAAGGGCTCCTGCGGGTCTCCCCAGCCCCCGACCTTCCTATCCTCCTTCCTGCCAGGCCACCCTGGAGAAGTGCTCCACGTGCTCCCAGCCCATCCTGGACCGGATTCTTCGGGCTATGGGGAAGGCCTACCACCCGGGCTGCTTCACCTGTGTGGTGTGCCACCGCGGCCTCGACGGCATTCCTTTCACTGTGGATGCCACGAGCCAGATCCACTGCATCGAGGATTTCCACAGGTCAGCCGGGTCCCCAGCTTCTGTCTCAGGATGTCTGGGCTGGCCTTTCCCATCTTCCTCATGACTCCTTCCCACTGCAGTACCAGCCTCTCCTGTTTGGCAACCCTGGCTGTGCCTCTTTCTCTCTTTCCCTAAGATCCCAAACTCTACCTCCCTTTGGTCTCTCCCATCTCCTGCCTTGTCCTGCCTTCTTTGGGATCTACTGTTAGTCCCCTCCAACCCTGGGGCTTGACAGCCTCCTGGGTTCCCTTCCACCCCCAGGAAGTTTGCCCCAAGATGCTCAGTATGTGGTGGGGCCATCATGCCCGAACCAGGTCAGGAGGAGACCGTGCGAATCGTAGCTCTGGATCGCAGTTTTCACATTGGCTGTTACAAGTGTGAGGTAGGGGGGGCCTGGGCAACGGTGGGGGGAGGGGAAGGGTTATTGGGGTCTGGGGCGCTGGGTGTGGTAAAGCATGATGGAAAAGGATCTCAGGGGTCCCAGCCTGATGGGAAGCTGCTGCTTCTTTCTAAACAGGAGTGTGGGCTGCTGCTCTCCTCTGAGGGTGAGTGTCAGGGCTGCTACCCACTGGATGGGCACATCTTGTGCAAGACCTGCAGTGCCTGGCGGATCCAGGAGCTCTCGGCCACCGTCACCACCGACTGCTGAGTCTCCCGAGGAGCACCTGCTGTGCCCTCCCTTCCCATCCATCACCCTCCCCGACAACCACCTTTATAACTTTGTCACCAAATGCTGTCTCCTTGCCTCCAGTCACGAAATAACAACCCAGCCAGAGTTTACAAAACACTTTAAAGTCTGTTGTCTCATCTGATACTCTCACATCAACCCAACACAAGCAGGTTGTGGTGACTGGCCTGCATTTTCACCTGAGAAGTGACTTCCTCAGGTTGCATGGCTCCCAAATGGCAGAACCAAGATCGGAAGGGTCTTCCTAGTCCTGGGTCAGTTTTTTGCAACTCCATTGTACACTGTTTTAAAAGTAGTTTCTGTAGAGACACTCCCCCCTCCCAACCCCGCCACAAGCCCTGGGAACAAGGCTGCAGTATGTGCAAGAAAGGCAGCATTTCCTAAAGTCTTCACACTCAACTCACTGAACAACGACTTTTTTGTTATCCCTGGGGTGGTGGTGCATTTAATCTGGGGCAGCCCAGATCCTGCTTGGCTGTCAGGCTCACAACCTACAACCGATCTCATCAAGGTGCTGGTTGGGGTCTGCCACTTTTACTTAAAGATCGGGTGCCTTTGTGGAAGAAGAGCAGGAACAATGCGTTTTGCAGGTAGCGCATACTGACAACCAATAACCGCTGGTTCTCTGGTGGGATCACAAAATGGTGGGAAATGCTTTAAAATGGTTGCTGTATCCGCGAAAACGGAAGCGTCCCTAAACCTCTGCCCTGCGCAAGGAGAGGGGAGAACCATTCCTGATGAAGTCGGGGGTGCTCCGCGATTAAACATAGGGGAAAGCGGCTGAATGCCAACTGGTTTAGACTTCGGACACATCCGGGGAAGCGCGACCTTCGACCTCGGCGGGAGGAAGCGCTCCCTCTCGGCCGAGGGGGGAGGGGGCGTCTACCGCCCTCCCCAGGCTTGGTCCCGCCCGGCTCCCGTAGTTCCTCTTGCCCGCACAGTTCTCGTGCCGCAGAGCGCGCGAGACTTCTGGGTGCCCGCCCCTTCCCATCAGCCCCCGGTGCTCCCCACCTTTCCCTCTCCGAGTTAGTTCTCCACCAGCCCCTGGTGGGTGCAGTTTGTAGTTCCGGGCGCTGGTCTGCGGGTGACGCAGGCGCAGCTGGAGCTGCGCGCGCCGACCGTCCATCCTCGGCTGTCCCGGTTTCTTCGCATCTATTCGGCCCCGTCGCCAAGAGCGCCCAGTCTCCCTTTTACCCTCCTCGTCGTCCCCGTCGCGCGCCCGAGGCAAGGGGCGGGCCCAGATCTCCCAGAGAACCTGCTGGCTGGACCGCGAGACTAACGGCCGCGACCGCTTCCAGGTGGGGGGAGGGGCCTGGAGCGGGAAGAGCCGGGCTGGGGCGGGAAGCAGGGAGAGGGGCTTGCGAGTGGGCGAGGAGGCCCCTGGGGGCGACTGGAGAGTCGGAGGCCTCCAGCTGCGGGGGCCGAGGCCTTATGATGGCGGGGTCGGCGGAGGGCTGGCGTTTTTGGAGGGAGGCGGGCATGCTGCTGCAAAGGGCGGGTGGGGTGGGGTCCTCTGCTCCTGCAGTCATTGTTGAACGCCCAGATTATCCCTCTCCGGATTCCAGGCCCCCTCAGCCAGAGCCATGGGTGACAGCGATGACGAGTATGATCGAAGGCGCAGGGACAAGTTTAGACGAGAGCGCAGCGACTACGACCGTTCCCGGGAGAGAGATGAAAGACGTCGAGGGGATGATTGGAATGACCGGTAAGACACAATTTTTTCTTAATTTCGGCTCCCTGTTTTATTGTCGGGCATTCAATTTTCATTGCAGTTTTCTTAAAGCTTTATTCATTAGGTCGAGCCATATGAAATCACTCGTTCTTGACTGTTTCATGTGGTTCGACTTCATTGCTCTATGGCTTAATTTTTTAAATGTTCAGAAGATCAGAGCAACAGAGGTAAGAGTTTGAGTAGGAAGAAGCAGTGTTTGTGTGTGAATTCTATTGTTTGTAAATTATACCCCCAGAAAGTTGACTCAGAAAAAGTAATAATACAGAATTGGCTTGATTGGAGAGGTTATCAGACTAGTTCTCTATCAGGATATAATTAAATTTCTTGTAATAGCATAGCCTAGAATCAGAAAGAGTTCTTTGAACAGTGATCAGTTCAGTTCAGTTGCTCATTAGGGTCGGACCCATTGTGACCCCATGGACTGCAGCATACCAGGCTTCCCTGTCCATCACCAACTCCTGGAGATTGCTAAAACTCATGTCCATTGAGTTGGTGATGCCATCAGTGATCCATGGATGGGATTACTTGATTAGGTTTGATGTAGCTAGTGATTTGGAGAAGGCAATGGCATCCCACTCCAGTACTCTTGCCTGGAAAATCCCATGGATGGAGGAGCCTGGTAGGCTGCAGTCCATGGGGTCGCTAAGAGTCAGACACGACTGAGTGACTTCCCTTTCACTTCTCACTTTCATGCTTTGGAGAAGGAAATGGCAACCCACTCCAGTGTTCTTGCCTGGAGAATTCCAGGGATGGCGGAGCCTGGTGGGCTGCCGTCTCTGGGGTTGCACAGAGTCGGACACGACTGAAGTGACTTAGCAGCAGTGATTAGCTTTCTGGGATGTTCTGGAGTAGATTAGAGTTGAGGTTTTTTCTGTTAAATAGATGATATTTAAAGGAATTGAGGAAGATTTTTATCTAAGGAACATCATAAGTATCTAGTCAGTGAGTTGATATCACAGACTTGATTTGGAAAGAGGTTATCAGAAAAAAACTTGGAGATGGCTTATTGCAGTAGCATTTATTCATCTAGCGTCACCTTGAAAAAGAAGTTTAGTAAGTTGTTCAGTGTTTCCCTCAACGTATCTCTTCACCGTGGAGACTGTCTGCGGCACCTTGTTTTCTTTAGTATTTTTCTAAGAAAGTCAGGAGACGCTTTTCCAGTAAGCAGCCTGGGGTGACTTCTAAAAACGGTGCACTATTCACTTGATCCAGAAAACCCCACAAAATCATGCAGATCAAGAGGTTCAAATCTTTGCGTTCACTTTAAGAACACTCATGAAACTGCCCAGGCAATTAAGGGTGTGCATATCTGAAAAGCCACCAAGTATCTGAAGGCTGTCACTTTAAAGAAGCAATGTGTGCCATTCCGTCGTAACGGTGGAGTTGGTAGGTGTGCACAGGCCAAGCAGTGAGGCTGGACACAGGGTTGGTGGCCCAAAAACAGTGTTGAATTTTTACTGCACGTGCTCAAAAATGCAGAGAGTAATGTTGAACTTACGGGCTTAGATGTAGATTCTGTGGTCATTGAGCACATCTAGGTGAACAGAGCCCCCAGGATGCCAGGCAGGACTTAGAGAGCTCATGGTCGGATCAACCTGTACATGAGCTCTCCTTGCCGCACTGAGGTGATCCTTACTGAAAAAGAACGGCTTGTTCCTAAACCAGAAGAGGAGGCTGCCCAGAAGTAAAAGATTTCCCAGAAGAAACTGAAGAAAAAACTTACGGCCTGGGAATAAATGCTGCAAAAAATTAAAGCAAATAAAGGTGTAAAAATAATAAAAGAAGACAACCAAAGGCATTCTTCTGAATTCTGAAGATGGCCAAGGGATAGTTATTGTCTTTAAGGAGTTGACAGTCAGAGGCTTGGAGTGGGGGGCAAAATGGCCTTGGGTGTATGCTGTAAATGAATATATTTATCTATGAGAGGTCATGATGAAGATGTGAAATGTTGAGGGAACAGATCTGAGGGAGAGGAGAAGTGGTGGAGGTATTTTAGGGGAGGGTGACAGGAAGGGGACACTTAGGAAAATTTGGAAAGATTAGTGGGAATTCCTCAGACACAGATGGGGTGTACAGCTTGGAGTTGGGGACATAATGTTGTTCACAGAAAAGAACATAGGTTCTAGTTTTTTTAGAGTAGTGGTTCTCATAATCCCTCAGAGGTCTGTGAGCCTACAACTGTTTTTTATCTTTAAAAATTTTTGTTCTTTTTTAAAAATTCTTTTTCATTATGGTTTATCACAGAGTACTAGTTTCCTGTGCTATACAGTAAAACTTGTCACTTAACCAATTCTATATATAATAGCTTGCACTTGCTAACGCCCAACTCCCACTCCATTCCTCTCCCCCCTTGGCAACCACAAGTCTGTCCTGTATGTCTGTGAGTGTTTCTGTTTCATAGATATGTTCATTTGTGTTATGTTTTAGATTCCACATGTAAGTAATATCATATAGTATTTGTCTTTCTCTTTTTGAGTTACTTCACCTAGTGTGGTAATCTCTAATGGCATTGTTTCATTGCTTTTTATGGCTAAGTAGTATTCCTTTCTTAATTCCATACACCATGTCAGTTTATCCATCCCTCTGTAGGTGGTCATTTAGATTGTTTCCATATCTTGGCTGCTGTAAATAGTGCTGCTGTGAACATAGGGTTGCATTTATCTTTCTGAGTTACGGTTTTGTCTGAGTGATGCCCAGGAGTAGGCCTTCTCTGGTGGCTCAGACAGTAAAGAATCTGCTTGCAATGTGGGAGATCTGGGTTGGGAAGATCCCATGGAGGAGGGCTTGGCAACCCAGTCCAGTATTCTTGCCTGGAGAATCCCCACGGACAGAGGAGCCTGGTGGGCTGCAGTCTGTGGGTTCGCAAAGAGTTGAACATGATGGGGTGACTAAGCAGGATTGCTAGATCATATGGCAAGTGTAATATCAGTCTTTTGAGGAACCTCCATCCTGTTTTCCGTAGTGGCTGCAGACAGCTTACATTCCTGCCAGCAGTGTAGGGGGGAGGTCCCCCTTTCTCTACACCCTCTCCAAGCATTTGTTATTAGCTTGCAACTTTTTATAGTAATACTAAGGTAGTATTGTTGCTTTCACTGTATTGACATTTGGTGCTCTAGCAGTGGTGAGGAAAACTGGCTTGATTTGTGCTGGTGCCCTAGCACAAATCAAAGCAGTGGCACCAGTGTTCGATAACAAGTTTCATGTACTGTCATTGATGAAGCAATAACAATTTTATTTTATTTTCTTATTTTGTATTTTTATTTTTTTTAGCAATAACAGTTTTAAACTTTATTTATTCTTAACTTCTTAATATAGTTTTTAATACATGTGATGAATAGGAAGTATGCATAAAGCACTTCTGCATATGGTATCACCTGGGCTTCCCAGGCGGCGCAGTGGTAAAGAATCACCTGCAAGGACGGGGTTCGATCCCTGGGTGGGGAAGTTCCTCTGGAGTAGGAAATGGCAACCCACTCCAGGATTCTTGCCTGGAAAATGCCATGGACAGAGGAGCCTGGCGGGATACAGTCCATGGGGTTGAAAAGAATCGGACACGACTGAGCGACTAAGCTTGCACGCCTGTGGTATAGTGGTTATCTTGAGGAGGAGCTTTTGTGGGATTGAGTTGTGAGCTGAGTTAACAGCCCTGATCCCTCCTCTCCTGTGAGATGCCGTTTTTGTTTTTTACCTGAATGGACGGCTGTCAAACAGTGCTTATTCATATTTGGGTTTTGGGTAGACATTTTCTTGGGAATAAAAGCTAAGAGAACTTGCTACTCTTGTTGTTCAGTCACTATGTCGTGTCCGACTCGGTGACCCCATGGACTGCAGCACGCCAGGCTCCTCTGTCCCCCACTATCTCCCGGAGTGTGCTCAAATTCATATCCATTGAGTTGGTGCTGCTGTCTAACCACTTGTTAGCTTAGGGGAAATTGTCAGTTTTGTTGCCAGTAAGAAAGTGGAACTTTGCAGTGAAAACTAAATTTTGGAAAACTTTTATCTACAATGTCAGTTTGTCAGCTCCCCGTTGCTTTAAAGGCTTTTATGGTGAGATAGGTAGTGATGCTAAATGATTGTATTTTAATACTGTGAAATGAGATGTGCCAAGGTCCATTAAAAGAGCAAAGAAGAACAATGAACTTTAATGTAGCAGAGTACAAAATGTTCATTGATTTGGTTTCAGATTCCACATTGCAACTAGCCTTTAAGATAACTATCTCTTGCCAAATTTTGGGGAGTATCAAAAACAGTGAATAGGGAATTCCCTGGCAGTCCAGTGGTTGGGGACTCTGGGCTGTCACTGCTGAGAGCCCAGGTTGGATTTCTGGTTGGGGAACTAAGATCTCAAAAGCTGCATGGCACAGCCAAAGCAAACAAACAGAATATCCCCAATAATCTGAAAAGGTTATTAAGGTACTCCCTTTTTCAAGTACATATCACTGTGTACTTCACATTTTCCAACCAAACAACATATCTTAACAGGTTGAATGGAGATGCATATACTGTGAGAATCCAGTTGTTTCCTTTAAAATTAAGCCAGACCTTGAAAAAATTTGTAAATGAAAAAAAACAGTGCGACTTTTTTCACAAAATTTTTTATTGGAAAATAGCCATTTCGTGTACAAATATATAATTTGTATTACTGTGTGACTTCAAAGTTAATAGTCTTATTTTCTGTTCTGATTTTGAATACAGTTAAATGTTGATAAATATAACTCATATAAGCAAAAGCTCTTTAATTTTTAAGAGGGTAAGGAGGTCGTCCCAAGACTGAAAAGTTTGAGAACTACTGGGTTATAGCAGAGGATTTTCCTTTGTTAAGATGGAGATGGGGTTCACTGGTGATTGGTAGAGAATCTGGAATGGTCGCCAGGAACCAAAGTTTTGAATTTAAGCAAGGGCATGACATGTTCGCATTTGTGTTTGAGAAAGAGCCCTTTGACCTTGGAGAGGAGGAAGGGGAGAGACCAGAGGTAGGGAATACAAACCAAGGTTGCACTTAAAAGGAGAAGTGGCCGGGACCAGGGCACATGGACCTGGCTGAGTTTATGGGAATGGCAGGAGAAAGGACAGCCTTCGTTGGGTTTGAGGCAGAGAGTTAATAAGCTGATAACAAGTTAGCGGTGAGAGTGACCCTTGGTAACTGGATGCGGGGCAATCTGTTGGTGCAGCCGAAAGTGGGAAGCTGTGGGTCGGGGGCGGCAAGTTTGGGCCCATAGCGATGGAAATAACAGGCTTGATTCTGGTCATGTTGAATTGGAGGTGGCAATGATAGAAGGGGTTGGTAACGTTGGTCTGGAGTTCAGAAAAAAGGCCAGGCTGGAGGAAGAGTTGACGAGCCATCAATTTGTGGGTAGTGGCTGAAGTGATGGAAGTAGACAAGTCTTTCCGCTTAGAGGGTTCTTTTGGAATAGTTTCCAGCATTTAGTCTGGATGTACTCATATCCAGTACTTCAGCTACCTGATGCAAAGAGCCGACTCATTGGAAAAAACCCTGATGCTGGGAAAGATTCAAGGCCAAAGTAGAAGGGGCAGCAGAGGGTGAGAAGGTTAGAGAGCATCATCGACTCAGTGGACATGAACTTGAGCAAACTGAGAGAGAGTGAAGGACAGAGGGGCCTGGCGTGCTGCAGTCCACGAGGTTGCAAAGAGTCAGACATGACTTAGCGACTGAACAACAACTCAGATAGGATAGAAAGAGCCCATCCAGGAGTGTGGTCTTGGGATACCCAGCTGTTGTCGTTGTATTTACCGCCGCTTGTTCTTACCTCCAGAGAGTGGGACCGGGGCCGGGAGCGCCGCAGTCGGGGCGAATATCGTGACTATGACCGGAATCGGCGGGAGCGCTTCTCGCCTCCGCGGCATGAGCTCAGCCCCCCGCAGAAGCGCATGCGGCGAGACTGGTGAGATGGCGATAGCCTCTGTCCTCTCTCCGGGCCTCAGCTCTCCCCCCTCACTTCTGCTGAGAACTTTCTTGGTCGTTTCCTTTGCTCAGACTTCCCCTCAAGTCATCTCTTTTGGTCCCTTAAAGCCCTTGTGGGAGAGACCGCAGTCCACGTGCACCCCCCCTTGGTCCCATCCTCTGTCCTCTGGAGAGCTGCTTGCCTTCTCCGCCTGACTTTTGTGTCCCCCACCCTCAGGGATGAGCACAGCTCTGACCCATACCACAGTGGCTATGAGATGCCCTATGCTGGGGGGGGTGGGGGCCCAGCTTATGGCCCCCCTCAGCCCTGGGGCCACCCAGACGTCCACATCGTGCAGCACCCTGTTCTGCCTATCCAGGCCAGGTGAGACCTGCGTTTCTGGGGGGGCCCGGGAGAAGGGGGGTCCACCTTTGGGGATGGATTGGGGTGGCTGAAGCCAGGAGAATTGGGTTGGGCACACAAGAGCACCAGTGGGCGGTGGCAGCCATTGGTGCCTCGGGGTGATGGTCTTGGTGGGCAAAGGGAGAGGGCAGCTGGCTGCCTTGGCCCCCCCATTCCCCCACCCTTTTCCCCCACATTCAAGACTTCCTGACCGGCGCGTCCCCCCGCCCCCACAGGCTGGGCAGCATAGCAGAGATCGACTTGGGCGTGCCGCCGCCTGTGATGAAGACCTTCAAGGAGTTCCTTCTGTCCCTGGATGATGCTGTGGATGAGACCGAGGCGGTCAAGCGCTACAACGACTACAAGCTGGACTTCCGGAGGCAGCAGATGCAGGACTTCTTCCTGGCTCACAAGGATGAGGAGTGGTGAGTGCCCCTCCTCACCTGCCGTCTTGTCCCTGGCATGTTTCCCCTGGCCCTGCCAGTGGGGCCTGCAGCCCGGTGCTCTTCCCATCTCCCCCAGTCCAGCACTTCTGGGGGCGGGGGAGGGGAGTGTGCCAGCCCTGACCGATGGGTCTCCTCACCTCCACGTCCGCCACGGCCCCCCCCACCCCATCTCCCTTCCCGCCGTCGGTGAGTGAGCCACCTCCAGGCAGCTGGCCAGAGCCACCTGTTCCTCTGGGGCGGCAGACACACCGCCTCCCCCTTGCTCTTCGGGGTCACCACCATCCCTGATCGCTGGGACCCTGTGTGGCGGTAGCGTCCTCCCAAAAGCAACGAGTGAATCCAGACAAGAAAAGCAAAGCTCTCAGGATCGTTTGACAGAAAAAGAATTTTGATTTTTTTCCTTTTGTGGATGTTTTAATTTTAATCAACCATCTTTTCCCCCCTTCCTGCTCCTCCTCCTCCTCATCCTCTTTCTGCTCCTCCTCCTTGAAAAGAGCCAGAACTGGGAACTACACCCGCTCATCGACGGAGCTCGGAGCAAACCCACCTCCACCCCCACCATACCCAGCCCATACATGAGCCCCCTGGGCTGACTGCGCTGCCCGGGCCAGGCAGACAGGCAGGGCACCGTTGTGCACAATGCAGCGGTTTAGCTGAATGTGATTGCTCAGGCAGCTAGTCAGTCAGGGCCCCCACCGCGGAGTCCCGCGGGGGTGGGGCACCCGGGCCGGGCGCCCCAGCCAGGAGCCAGCCGGTGGCCCACCAGCCAGCATGGGCCCTGGGCGCGGCTAGTTAAATCTTGAGCTCTGTTTGACCAAGCGGCCAAGGTAAAGATCCTGGAGGTGACGCCTGCGGCTTTCCCTTCCTCTTCTGCTCAGCTTGTGGTTCTGTTCTGTCACTGTCTCCTCTTTCTTCTTAACCCATGTCTTTGTCTTACTCGCTCATAGACCTGTCATTCTTTCTCTGTCCCCGTTCTTGCTCCTGTCTGACACTTCTTTCTACTGGGGTTTTGTTTTTTACTAGTTTTCGTTTGGTCTTTAGTTTTCCTCCTTGTTTTTTTTCTGGGACTTTCTCACACTTTGCCCTTTCTTCTTTGCATATCCTAATTTCTCCTGTCCTCCCTGCCCTCTCCTGCCCAGGGTCCTATTTTAAGTGTTTTCTTTTTCATGCTCTAACCTAACCCTCCATCCCTGTCCTCTCTTGACCCCTGTGGGCAGTACCTGAGGTTATAAGGGCACTTCAGTTTCTCCCTTTGGTCTTTCCCTGTCCCTTCACCAGCTGCTTATCTTCCCTAGCGGGGAGAAAGGTGTCCTGCCTTTTGTGGCTTTTCCTTTCTGGTGATTTCAGGTTTCCCTGTCTTCCACCAAGGGATGGAGGGAGCTGGTGGGAGCAGTCCTTTTAATGATTCTAGTTTGGGGTTGGCAAGGAGAGGGAGGTTCTTTGGGACCTACTATTTCTTTAGTGGTACTTTGGGAAGCTGTGGGAAACTACACTCCTTAAAATTTGTGTTTCCCAGATACTTCGGGCAGTCATTCTGCCCCCAGCCCTGACTCCCCCTGTAGTCATACTCTTTCCAAATCTAGAGCTCTTAGTTCTTGGCTCTCCCCCAGATCTTCTCAGAGCCTAACCTCTGGTTCCTTTTGGGGGGTTTGGGTGGTTCAGGTGCACCCCCTCCCCTGATCTCCGCTGTTATGACCGTCTGTGGGTGTGAGAGGATGGGGGCTGTGCCCTGACTTTCCCGAGCCCCTCCCCATGTCCTGGCTCTGGCCTCCAGTGACTGTTTGGCTCTTCCCTCCCCACTTCCTTCTCAGGTTTCGGTCTAAGTACCACCCAGATGAGGTGGGGAAGCGTCGGCAGGAGGCCCGAGGGGCCCTGCAAAACCGACTAAGGGTGTTCCTGTCCCTCATGGAGAGTGGCTGGTTTGATAATCTTCTGCTGGACATAGACAAAGCTGACGCCATTGTCAAGATGCTGGATGCAGGTGTGTGGATTGGGAGGGGTGGATTTGTCTGGTGACCAGGGTCTTGGCTGAAGATGAAAATTGATAGAAAGCCAGAGGCAGAAGGCCAGGACCCTTGGATTGTGACCTCTGCTCCCTGTTTTGGTAGCTGTGATTAAGATGGAAGGAGGTACAGAGAATGATCTGCGGATCCTGGAGCAGGAGGAGGAGGAGGAGCAGGCAGGAAAGCCTGGGGAGCCCAGCAAGAAAGAGGAAAGCCGGGTTGGACCAGGCCTGGGCGATGGAGAGCGCAAGGCCAACGAAAAGGATGACAAGAAAGAAGATGGCAAACAGGTCTCAGTGCTGGGGCTTTTGGCGCTGTCTGTGAGGCCTGGAGGGCGGGAAATGGAGCCACTTTAGGGGGTTGGGTATTGGGTGGGCGGGAGGCAAACTTGTGGACTGAGCTGCTGGAGGGTGGGCAGGGCCCTCTGTAAAAGGCTGAAGGAGAGAGTGATGTTCTGGTGATTTGTCTCTACCTATAGGCTGAAAATGAGAGTTCCAGTGATGACAAAACTAAGAAATCTGAAGGTGATGGGGACAAAGAAGAGAAGAAGGAAGACTCTGAGAAAGAAGCCAAAAAGGTAGGTTCTCGCTTAGATAAGGCTGCAGTCGGGGCTGGGTCCTGGTACCTGACTCCCCCCTTGCTGTGGGTCTCACAGAGCAGCAAGAAGCGGAACAGGAAGCACAGTGGCGATGACAGCTTTGACGAAGGCAGTGTGTCCGAGTCGGAGTCAGAGTCTGAGAGTGGCCAGGCCGAGGAGGAGAAGGAGGAGGCTGGTAGGTTTTATTTTCAGTTTCTTGCTATTGATGGTGCTGGGGAGTGTGAGGGGGCTGGTGTGGAGGCGAGAGGTGGGTGAAATTGATAAGGAGGGGGCCTTTTGGGAGAGACTGGTTGGGGGAGGCTTAACAACTTCTCTTGGAGAAGGAAATGGCAACCCACTCCAGTATCCTTGCCTGGAGAATCTCATGGACAGAGGAGCCTGGTAGGCTGCAGTCCACGGGGTTGCAAAGAGTCGGACATGACTGAGCAACTTTACTCACTAAAAACTTCTCTATTCTCCCTTCACCCAACAATAAATTTTCACTGACTCCCACTGCTCCCTGCATAGATGAAACACTCAAGGAAAAGGAGAAGCCCAAGGAAGAAGAGAGGGAGAAGGCTAAGGACGCCCCTGGGCTGGAATGCAAACCCCGACCCCTGCATAAGACGTGTTCTCTTTTCATGCGCAACATCGCGCCCAACATCTCCCGGGCTGAGATCATTTCTGTGAGTGGGGGCAGGGGTGACACCTAGGCTTTGGGTGGGGACGGCAGGGGGACGAGAACCTGGCGCTGCTTCTGATGCACACACACCCCTGTTTCTCTAACAGGGAGGCCCCTTCCCCCTGGGCCCACGGCCTCCAGAGAGGCCAGCCCTGACTGCAGCATTTGCTTTCAGCTGCTGCTGTTCTTAAGCCCTTGTATTGTTTTTTTCCTAGTCCAAGGATAGATGAAAAGGCAGTTCCCCAGGGTTCTAAGGACATAGGGATTGGAGGAAGAAGTAAATTGTTGAATCACTAGGTAGGGTTTCTGTTTCTGCTTTTCCAGCTTTGTAAACGATATCCAGGCTTTATGCGTGTGGCGTTATCGGAGCCCCAGCCGGAGAGGAGGTGAGGAAGGCGGGAGGCGTGACCCTGGACACCTTGGGGAAAAGGTTTAGGGAAGATGAGTGGCCAGCATCACCTCCATCCCAGGATTATGTGGGCATTTTCTTGTTCAGGTTTTTCCGCCGTGGTTGGGTGACCTTTGACCGCAGCGTGAACATTAAGGAGATTTGTTGGAACCTGCAGAATATCCGAGTGAGTGCTGGGAGTGGGGCTGTTGAGGAAGAGAAAGTAGGGCCTTGCATGCTCCGCACGGTCTCATTCCTTTGTTCATTGACGGCTCCATCCATCCAGTCCTTATTTCATCCATTTTGCCTGCTCACGTGGACTGCATGCAGTTGTCTCTGGGTGTGGCCCTGAGACTGTTGGAGTGAGCAAGACATCCTGGTCCCTGTACACAGGGGCTCGGTCTGATCACTAGCGTGCTCAGTGGGGCCACTCTTCCAGTGGCTCTTCTCGGGCAAGTGTTGCTAAGCTTTCGGTCCCCTCCAGCTCCGGGAGTGTGAGCTGAGCCCTGGCGTGAACAGAGACCTCACTCGTCGCGTCCGCAACATCAACGGCATCACCCAGCACAAGCAGATCGTGCGCAACGACATCAAGCTGGCAGCCAAGCTGGTCCACACACTGGACGACAGGACCCAGCTC
The DNA here is from genome assembly GCF_019923935.1 of Bubalus bubalis. Taxonomy (NCBI): domain Eukaryota; kingdom Metazoa; phylum Chordata; class Mammalia; order Artiodactyla; family Bovidae; genus Bubalus; species Bubalus bubalis. The sequence goes on from NC_059180.1 coordinate 6,467,776, forward strand.
TGGGCCCCGGAGCCCGGGACTCCTGCCCTGCCAGCGGTCAGTGACTCCTTGGGGAGCTTTTTACCACCTCGTCAGCTGTGGGCACCTCTGGCCTTACCTGATCTGTAGCATTGACCCCTTGTACCCACCCACGTCTTTGCCCTTCTCCTGGGCAGCACCTTAGCTCCAATGAAACAGATTGATGTTAGTGATTATTTATGGGCTAAGGCAGAACAGATGTGTAAATGTAATATTTATTATAAATATAGTATTCTATAAAATATTATATTGAAATATAACAACGGAGAGGTAACAGGCTAGCTGAGTCCTGAGCTCCTTTCTGCCCCACTTGGCCTTTTCAAATGCAGAGGTTCCTAGGCTGCCCTGAAGAGTTTTGTCTGCCTGTCTCACTTCACCTCTCACCCTTCCAGAGTCTGCCCTCACAGAACCCGATCTTGAAGAATATCACTGACTACCTGATTGAGGAGGTGAGCGCTGAGGAGGAGGAGCTGCTGGGGAGCAGTGGGGGGGCCCCTCCCGAGGAGCCTCCAAAGGAAGGGAACCCTGCAGAGATCAACGTGGAGCGGGATGAGAAGCTGATCAAGGTGCCAGTGGGAGTGGAGCGTGGGGCGTGGGAGAGCCTGGCTCCGGCGGTAAAGGGGGAAGAGTGATGAACTCACCGCTTCTCATTTTTCTTAGGTTTTGGACAAGCTCCTTCTCTATTTGCGCATCGTGCATTCCCTGGATTATTATAACACATGCGAGTACCCCAACGAGGATGAAATGCCCAACCGTTGTGGCATCATCCACGTTCGGGGGCCCATGCCACCCAACCGCATCAGTCATGGGGAAGGTGAGTTCCCCGCTCCCCATCCTGGTTTCTCTTGCTCTCAGCTGCCTCTGGCCTTGGTTCTGTCCTGGTAGTAGTGCTCTGCCACCCTCTCCTCCAATCCCGTCCTCCTGGCTCCTTTCTCCAACCTGCTCCTCTCTGTACCCCAACCATAGTCCTAGAGTGGCAGAAGACATTTGAGGAGAAACTGACTCCGCTGCTGAGTGTGCGAGAATCTCTCTCAGAGGAAGAGGCCCAGAAGATGGGTCGCAAAGACCCTGAACAGGAAGTGGAAAAGTTTGTGACCTCCAACACCCAGGAACTGGGCAAGGATAAGTGGCTATGCCCTCTCAGTGGCAAGAAATTCAAGGTCTGTGATGACAATTATGTTGTTAGGACAATGGGAAGAGAGGGTTGAGCCAGGAAGCCTCTTCAAGCCTGGGGAGGAAGTGTTCACTGGGATTGGAGAGGGGAGGACTGTCCTTGAAGCTTGGGTCTGGGCAGCAAGGGAGCCCACACTGTTCAGTCTGTCCTAATCCCCTCTTCTCTTCGCCCAGGGCCCCGAGTTTGTACGTAAACATATCTTCAACAAGCATGCAGAAAAGATTGAGGAAGTGAAGAAGGAGGTAGCCTTTTTTAACAACTTTCTCACTGATGCCAAGCGCCCTGCTCTGCCTGAGATCAAGCCAGCTCAGCCACCAGGCCCTGCCCAGAGTAAGATACGATCCATGAGGGTCTGCCCCATTCTCTGTCCCTTGACTGTTCAAAGACTCCTGGTTCTAACTGGTGAGACCTAAGTTTCTACCCCAGTCTCAGGCCATATTACTAAAAGCGCATTCATTGTCTTCCTCCCCCGCCCCTTCCCCTCCCCCGCAGTAATTCATGTTCCTGTCCTTGTTGTACTCCCCCCAGGTCTGACCCCGGGACTTCCCTACCCACACCAGACTCCCCAGGGCCTGATGCCCTATGGTCAGCCCAGGCCCCCCATCTTGGGCTATGGAGGTAAGTGTAAGAGGGAGTTGAAGGACTTGAACTGGGGCTGGGAGAAAGAAAACTTAGGGTATAGTTGAGGTCACAGCGTTTCAGCTCTGTACTGATCTTTTTCCTAGCTGGTGCTGTTCGCCCTGCAGTCCCCACAGGAGGACCCCCATACCCCCATGCTCCCTATGGTGCTGGCCGAGGGAACTATGATGCTTTCCGAGGCCAGGGAGGTTATCCTGGGAAACCTCGAAACAGGTGAGAATGGGTTAAGATGGTTACGTTTTCTTGGCCCTCTGCAAACTTCCTTTCAGAGACCCTCAACTCTAACCCTGTCTTAACTCTTTCTGACCGCACAGGATGGTCCGTGGAGACCCACGGGCCATTGTGGAATACCGTGACCTGGATGCTCCAGATGATGTGGACTTCTTTTGACTCACCTACTTTTCCTCACTCCTGGTATCATCTGTACTTGTGACTGCCTTGTCTTATCCAGCTCTGAGAAGTTTTTGTACGTTCAGCCCTACTGCCAGTAAAAGCACTTGCGTGGTGACTCTTGGCTTAGTATATATGAAGTGTTCATTGTTCAGTTGTGTCTGATTCTTTGTGTCCCCATGGACTGTAGCCCACCAGGCTCCTCTGTACATGGAGTTCTCCAGGCAAGAATACTGGAGTGGCTTGCCATGCTCTTCTCCAGGGGACCTTCCTGACCTAGGGATCAGACCTGGGTTCTTGCATTGCAGGCAGAATGTGTGTGTGTGTGTGTGTGTGTGTGTGTGTGTGTGTGTGTGTGTGTGTGTAGTACAACATAGACCTCCCCGAATTCTCCCCCAAAATTGCTGGGGCCATGGTTAGCTGGGTCTTGCCCACTTTATTGACAACAAAGGTCTCAGGCTTTGCTGGGACTTCCTGGGGGTCTGACATTAGGCAGCCTCTGCCTTTGAGATGAGGGTGGATGAATGTACAGGGCTAGAGGCTGCTCAGTGCTGGGAACTTAGCCTCAGTCCAGGGCACGGTTCTGCTCTTCGGAGTTACAGCTGGTCATACACAGGTTGTAGAAGGAGTGGGGGTCAAAGGCTGTGCTTACCTCTTGCCAGCCCACCCAACCAGCAGCCTGTAGTTCACTGGGGTTCTTCGGAGCACCCCAGCAGTGAGGGTCCAACACCAGGACGTAGGCTTCTGTGCCTGGGCCCAGGCATACTCCCAGCAAGGCCTTGGACTGGGCATCTGCATCTCCGCCAACCATTACAGGCCCCCCGCCCCGGGCAAAGTGGGAGTACAGCCTCTCCAGTTCCCCCTGAAGCCCTGCTCCACGGGGAACGTGACGCAGCCGCCCTTGGGGCCCCCCGAAGTGGTCCAGGCAGAGGCTGGCTTCTACACAGCCGATCCAGCTCTGAGAGCCCCGGAACCCGGGGGGCTTGTCGCCCATGTCCTCCAGGGCCGCCTGCACTGCACCCAGTTCGGGTACACCCACGGGCCGGCCCTCTGGCCATGAGAACAGCGTCTGCAGAGTGCGGTAGCCACATCCCCAGCCGCGGTCGTCCACTCCGTCACAGCCGTAGTGGTAGTAGAGGTAGTGGCCCGAGAGGAGGGCCAGGCGGGTGGGGCCGCGGCCGGGCAAGGCCAGGCCCAGGTGGACGTCCTTCAGCAGCTCCAGGACGGTGGGCGGGAGCGGCGGTTGTTGGGCCAGGCAGGTGCGTCCTCCAGGCAGCGAGGCGCGAACTCCAGGTTCCAGCGCTCCTTCTCCGCCCCGAGTCTAGGGCTGACCGCAGGCAGCACCGGCGCAAGGGCCCCGGGATCGCTCGTCCGGCCCCTGGTAGCAGCGCATGGCGCGATCGCGGCGGTGAGGACCAAGCAGGTCCTCGGGTCTCCCACAATGCACCGCCGCGCCCGCGCCGCCTGCCTCACTGCGCAGGCGTGAGCTCCTATTCGCGGGCGGGCCCTACCGGCTGCGGCTGGGAAGACGGTACGCTGCGCCCAGCTTCCTCTCCCCGCTCCGACTTTAGCACCCACCCCTTTATTCACTCCGCCCCAGTGGTTGGAGCGTTCTGCCCTGACCCCGACTCCCCAGTCGCGCGTACTCCCGTGGCTGTTAACAGTTTATTGGCAGCCCAGAGGGCGAAGGCACCGCGGGGGAGGGGGCTCGGCCCGAGGCATGCAGAGGGCCGGGAGCCCCAGGGGAACGTCGGGGGTGGGTGGGCAGGGTCTAGGGATCCTCCGTGTAATATCCCAGCCCATAAATAAATAGTATATACAGCTGAGGGGCCAGGCAGAGCGGGCAGGGCAGGGGATGTGGGGGTCCCGCCTGGGTCACAGGTCTGAGCAGCGATCCTGCTTGCTGTAATGGTCAAACTGGTTCTTCCAGTGCACCATGTAGGAGCTCCAGCGATGGAACTCGGCCTTCCATTGGCGCTCCGCCTCGTCCAGCGTGTCTGCGGCCAGAGTGCCCGGCAAGTGGGTGGGGGAAGGACATAGGGAAGAACGGGAACGGACATGCGGGAGTTGGAGACGGGGTAGCGTGAGTTCAGAGAGGACAAGGAGAATGCAGGCGACCACGTGGGGTGGTGGAAAGAGGATCAGGAGAATATGCGAAAGACAAGACCAGAGGGCGGGCGAGGGTAGAGGCGGAGCCAGAGAAGGATGGCGGTAAGGAGGCGGGAGGGGAAGATGACCGGAAGACAGGAGGACCGAAGGGATCAGAGGAGGAGGTCCGTGGGTTGGTGGGGAAAAGAGAAGAGACAGAAATGGTTGGCGTTTATAGCTCCACTAGGGGGTGCTATCTAGCCCCAGGGCCTCCCTCACCCCCCAACACCGAGCTCAGGCTCCAGAGAATAATTGTATATAAAAAAAGAAAATTGGCTTTTTCATTTCCATTTAAACAATGAAGGTGTGTGGGTCCCTGAGATGGGTCGTAGGTGTACCGCCCCCCCGCCCCTCCTCCCGCCGTTCCCTGTCTAGTTTCAGTTTCTCGGTTTGAGGAGGGAGGGGTCGCTGGGTCGGAGATCCCTGAATGAGGCCCTTCCCCACGATCCGACCACTCTTTAGAGGAGGGGGTGGGCGGCCCTGAGGCCGGAGAGGGGAGAGGCCGTGGTCACAGCCGCAGGAGCCGGGAGAGGAGGAGAAAGAGGAGGAGAAGGAGGGGCAGGGGGAGGCCGGGCTTGGGCCTCGGCGCCGCCTCCCCGTGGGCGGGGCCTGAGCAGGTGCAGGGGGCCTCCGAGGCTGGGGGGAGAAGAGAGGGGTTACACCCGGCCGGCTCCCAATACCCTCTCTCTCTTTCTCCACGCCCCTTTACGCCCCCCGCTCCCCCGTTCCGCCCAACCCCTGCCCGCAGGCCCGGCGTACCGGTGGCGCTGAGTAGTTTGGGCAGGAAGCGATTCCAGAAAGCGCAGGCCTGGGCTCGCAGCCCTCGCCGCACCTCTAGAGGCCGCAGATTCAGGCTCACGTACAGCTGCGCTCCCGCCGTATACGGTGGCCACTGTGGGGCTTTGGGGTCCCGGGGGTCATTGGGGTCTCTGCGGAAGGAAAGGGGAGGCTCAGCCCTTGGGGTCTGAGGAATGGAGATGGGGAGTAAGAGGGGGCAGCCTGTTTGCTGACCCCTGCCCTGCCCTCTTAGGCTCCTGGGAGAGCCCATCCCCTTCCTCCCACCACCTCATTAATCCTTTCTCTTTTCCAATATGTTCTGTCCTCTGGGGTCTTTCCCTTCCTCCTGCCCTCCCTCTTTCTGTTCCTATTCTTGTTCTTTGGTGTGGTTTTTTTTTTGGCCACACTCTGCATGCAGTAGTTCCACACCCTCTGCTGTGGAAGCCGAAAGTCTTAACCACTGGCCCATCAGGGAACTCCCCGTTGTTCCTCTTCTTTACCCTCAATTATTTCTGTTCCATCTTTGTTTCTCCCATTTAAAAAATTGCTATAATTTACTGGGCCCTTTCTCTATAACCAGGCCCAGTCATAGCTCTAAAAACATCATTACTTCTGCTGACACCCAGGTGATGGGGATATTGATGGTCCCCTTCTTCAGACAGCTAATAAAGTCATCACTGGTCCAGCTGATGCAGTTCTACAGTCCATGCTCCTATCTGCTATGGTGACTCCTTTATCCCTCTGCTCTGTCCTTGTATCATCAGGACCTTGCCTTCCTCCTTCCCTTCTCTCGGGGTCTCCTTTATCATTCTTTCTCTCCCTCTTTGTCTCCTTTCCTTTGTGAACTTGCCCTCTCTCTTTAGTCTTTTGTTTCTGTGCCTGCTTATCTTCCCCTCTCTCTGTTTATCCCTGGCTCCTGGAGGCCCTCCTTCCCTCAGCACCGCTGACCCTGTGCGGGCGAAGTTGGCCCAGTATCTCATCAGTCGCTGGGCAAAGGTTCTCTCCTCGATGGTGTAGTTGAGCGAGGGTTCCAGGGGGAGCCCGAAGATGAACTCGATCTCGTAGCCGTGGGGCACCCCCATCCAGAGGGGCCAGGAGAGCGTGGATGCACGGTGTTCAAAGATGTAGGCATAGACGCGAGCGCCCTGAGCGGCCAGTCGCCCAGCCAGCTGGGCCACGGGGCACACAACGTTGTGGTCGCCCACCACATCACTCAAGGCCTCCCTCAGGCGTGCTGGGTCCTCAGGGTGCAGCCAGTCTGTGTAATGCAGGACCACAGCCTCGGCAGCCAGGTCACTTGCTTGGGGGACCCCGACCCGCACCCCGGCCAGGAACTGGGCCCGGCTGATGAGAGACTCATTGTCTTTGCTGAAGCCTGGGGCCCCATAAACCAGAAAATAGGAGCCCTCATCCTTCACCACACCCACCAGCACCTGGGGGGACAGGATGGAGGGATGGGGTGGGGCAGGGGAAGCACACACAGACAGGCAGACAGAAACACATGGACAAAGAGCCAGAGAGATGAAGAGTTATAGACCCGGAACCAGGGAGGAAGAGTTCGAGATTGGGGAAGGGAAAGAGAGAAAGAGAAAATATACCCACATTTCCTTTCCTCTCTGTCCCTCTGACCACCCTGGGATGGAGCCCTCAGGGAAGAGGAGGGGGCCATGGGTCCCAGAAGCCCGGGCCTTTGGGAGTGGGTCTGGAGGCACCCTCATGCCTGGGTTCCCAAGGGGAGGGGCGGGTGGGAGAACAGGCCTAGATGAACTAGCTCCACCCACTCTAGCCACTAGTCACCTGCAGGCCATGGAAGTCTCCAGCATTGATGAGGGCTTCGGGTGTGTCACTGAGGAAGTCTCCGTCCACCACAGGCACGAAGGAGAAGCGGAAGACGCTTTCCTGAGGCAGCACACGCCACTCATGGTCCACCAGATCCTGGGCTGGCCGTGCCCGCAGGCAGGCCACCAGCTCTGTGTCATTGCCACCAGCCCCACCCGGGGGACAGCCCACAAGGCGGGCCAGCAGTGTGGCCCTGCGGCGGGCCTCTCCTACGCCCACCGTGGCCCAGGGCCCATTGGGTGCCCCGCTCTGCAGCACGGCCCTGTGGAACAGGCCCCGGCTGGGTGGGGACAGCAGGTGCATGCCCACAGAGGCGGCACCTGCACTTTCCCCAAACAGAGTCACTGATGTTGGGTCCCCCCCGAAGGCTGCCACATTCTCCTGCACCCACTGTAGTGCCAGCCTCTGATCCAGTAGCCCCACATTGCCTGGGGCCTCCCGGCTCCCCGGCAGGGCCAAGAAGCCAAAGGCGCCCACCCGGTAGTTCATGGACACCAGCACAGTCCCCTCGGCCTGGGTCAGGAAGCGGCCATCGTACACATCCAGGGAGGAGGCCCCGCTGTAGAAGCCACCCCCATAGATCCAGACGAGGACAGGGGTGGGGGACGAAGGCCGGGGGTACGGTGTCCACACGTTGAGGTAGAGGCAGTCCTCACTCAGCTCGCGGTTGGGGTTCCACATCTCAGTGCCCTCAAAGCCGGGGTACAAGGTGTCCACATACTGGTAGCAGACGCTTTGGAAGGCTGTGGCATTCAGCACCCCTGGCCAGGGCCGCTTGGGCTCTGGTGGCAGAAAGCGACGGGGGCCCACAGGTGGCTCTGCGAAGGGGATGCCCAGAAAAGCAGAGACAGGGCCCCTGGGGGCCATTAGGCGGAGACCCCGCAGTCGGCCCCCACGCACCATCACCAGCAGCTCTGGGTCCTCTGGGCCCTCGGCCTCTGCCCCTCCTCCCAGAAGGAAGAGGAGGAGAAGGAGCGGGGAAGCCAGGGAGGGCGTGTGCAGGGGACACCACGGGGGCCTCATGGCTGCCAGGGCAGGCAGGCGTCTGCTGGGAGAAAGAAAGGCAGAGGCTGAAGGCTCAAGGCTGCCAGGAGGGAGGAGATGATTAGGTAACACTCTTGCTCAGGGGTTATCACTGAGCTACAGAGGAGGTGGGGCAGTTTGGCAGAGAGGAGGAGAGAGTGGAGGGAGGGAGGAAGACAGGCAGAGACAAGGACATAGAAGAAGCTAGAGGGGACAGAGATCAGGCACACGCGCGCGTGCACACACACACACACACAGACAAATGCAGGGAACAGAGATAGACCTGCCCAGCAACACCCTCCCCTGCGAGGCAGAACCCACTGCCCTCACCTCCTTCCCCCAGTGGAGTGCCTTGGGCCCAGTGGAGGCACCACAACTAGAGGCCGCAGGCCACCGACAGGGGCGGGGCCCTCACTGACGGGAGGCGCCCGATGGGGGAACTTGAGGTGGCGTGAAGGCGCAGCCTCTCCTGCAGTTGGCCAGGGCCGGGCCCTGGAGGGGTATGGGTTGGGCATTCACGGTGTGGGAGTCACAGGCCCCAGGGTACCCCAAATCCTGCATACTCCATATCCTGCTCCACCCAGCCCCGCCTCATCCACTGTCTGACACAGCGCACTGGTACCGGCGGGTGCCCGTCTACTGCGCACCCCTCTCGCCTAGCTTCAGACAACAGGCTCGCCAGCCCTGGCCCCCCAGGACTCAAGTCCTCCATCCATCCGATGCTGCGGTGCACGCTGCCGCCGGCGGGGGGCAGTAGAGACCGAGAAAAAGGACGGCGCTCCCCGCCCCGAGTCCAGGAGCCGGGAACTTGGGGCGGGGGTCTGGGGGCTCGCGAGCATTGGCGAGGGGTCTGAAGGGCGAGCCGGGACGCCTGTATTCTCGAAGCTCCGGAGATCCCCGGCTGCAGGGGCAGGGGCGCTATTTTGGGGCAGCAGCTGCTGCGGTTCCGGCATCTCCAGCCAAGGGATCAAAATTCCCCGGGTCGGAACTCCCCCCCTCTCCCGCCGGTCACCCCTCACCCAGTCCTCGCCGTCCTGAGCTGGGTGGTGGTGATGGAGATTAACTAGGAAACCCGAGTGGGGCTAATTATAACTCGGGGCTTCCGCTAAGCCTCCCCTATCCCCAAAATAGAGACGGAGTCCCCGCGGGAGGGGGACGCCTGCGTCTGGGAGGGGGCTTCGGCTGGCGCTGCGCAGGGCCACTGGGGTCGAGGGATCCCGGAGGACCCAGCCGCGCTCCAGGAACCTGCGCAGCTCAGATTCCGCCCCCAAGCTGGGGGCATCTTCCTGGGGGCTCCGGACTTGGGAGAGAGCAGGGGCAGCGGCGGTCGGGGGCCCCCACAGGAATCCGGGAGCAGAAGCCGCGGCGGGCCCTGCGGGCTGCCGTCTCCCGCGCGGGCAACCGTAAGTATGCGGCGGCGGCGAGGGAAGAGTTAAGGATGAGTGTGGGGCGGCGGGGGGCGTCGCTGGGCAGGCCCTGGGGCGCGGGGGGCGTCCCGTTTTGGGGGTCTGGGTCCCTCGGGGAGCTCACTGTACCCGGGCCGCGGGATGGACCGCTGCCCGGAGTGGTGGTGGTGGGGGTCCCGGGTGGGACGGGAGACTCACCTGAGGCGGCCGGGCCGGGCCGGGCCGGGCCACGCCGGGAGCTGGAGGCGGCCGATGTTCCCCGGCGCAGGCTGAGCCGACTCTGACAGCCGCCGCCTCCGGCCCCCCGCACACACCCCCTCCGGGCCGCTCGGCGCCCCCGCCCGCCCCCGCCCCTTGTCTCCGCCCCCGCCCCTCCCCGCCTTCCCTGGCTGCCACCTCCCCTCCCTCTCCCTCCCTCCGAGCCCAGACCCAGAGACCCCGGGGCCCAGACGGACTCCAGTGACAGACGCCGACAGACGGACAGACACGCGCTGACAGACACGACCGCAAGAGCCTCAGCGGCGGAGCAGACACCCACAGGGTCAGGCAGAGGGACAGAAGAAGCCCGCGGAGACAGACACGTGTGGACGGCCTCCTGCAGTGACAGCCGGAGACAAACGCAGTGACCGACACTCACGGACGGACGGACGGACACACTTGGACAAGTCGGGGCTGGGGGCCGAATAAATGAGCATCCCTGGCCACGACAGCGCAGGGGTGGCGGGAGGACCAGCACGCGAAAACTTGGCTGACGACCCTCTCAGGGGGCCGGGTAACACTAGTGCAGGAAAGGTGACACCTGTGGGAATGAGGCTGTGAACAGATCAGAACACGATAGGAAGTGGACCCCTGAAGAGGGAGGAGACCCCTCGCGGGAGGGAGAGGTGACCCCGGGACGCCCGACAAGGAAGGCCAATGTGGTGGCACGCGAAGAGGCTGCGGGGCGAGGCAGCATTCCGCCGCCGCCGCCGCCGCCGCAGTGGAAACTTCCGGAACCCCCGCGGGTGGGTTCGCGCCGGTTCCCTGACGGGTGACCTCGGACTTTCGTCACGAGGGTCCGCTCGGGGCATGACATCACCAGGCCAGGCTCTCATTGGTCGCCGCGGCCGGCAGGTGGGAGCGGCCTGGCCCGGGCGCCCCTAGCCGGGTCGGAGGGGCCTGAGCCGCACAGACCACCCGCCCCCCTCCCCCCGACCCAGGTCCCGCCCTACAGGGAGTCACCCATGGGGACGGTGCGGCCACGGCGGCGTCCCCGCGCCCGAGGTGAGGTGGAAAAAGTGGGCAGCGGTGTGCTCACGCGAGCGCGCCGCACGTAAGCCCCTTCCTCTTCCTGGGGCCGCCGGCTCGGGAGCCCGCTCACTGCGTGGGAGAACGGCCGACGCGGGCGAGCTTCGGGGTGAGCGTGCGCGTGCACGCGCGCGGGGCGGTGCGGGGCGATGTGGGGTGGGCGCGCGCGCACGCTCACTTGGCTGCCGAGCTCTCCTCAGCGCCCTAAGTCGCCGTCAGACGTCGCTAGGGCCCGGGTGGGGTCTCGGGGTCTCGCGAGGACCGCTGGAATCCACAGCCGTGCCCCGCCCGGGGCCGGTCGTTCACGGCTCTCCAAGCTGGGCGGCCCCCAGTCTGCCCGCCCATCACACGGGAACAAACACCGGCCCTTGCTAGCGCGGGACTCGGCGCTGGGTCCAAGTTCCGCTTGCGGGCGGCGGCCGCCAGGTGGCGCGGAATGCAGCCTCTCCGGCCTCGGAAACTGGAGGCCTTTGCGGGTGGTGTAGGTGCCGCTCCCGAACCGTCTGTGCCACGCGGGCACCTCACTTGACTTCTCTGGTCATGAGGTCCTAGGCTGGAGCACGGAGATAAGGGAGATGAAGCACAGCTTATAGCCTGGGGTTATGAACTAGTGATAGTTTAGAAAGTGAAAAGAGAAGGGCGTGTTCTCAGAGTAGACTGCTTGCTCTTGCCCACTTGTGGGGCAGTACCTGTGGAGTAATCCATGGCTGGTAAGGCCAAGGCAGGTTGTGGAGCTTTCTGAAGCCAGTCAGAACTTTATTTTTTTGGGAGGGGGTGGAATATGGAAGGTCAGCCAGTAGGAGAGGGAAGGGGAAGTTGTCTCTGAAGATGCTCGAGATTCGGGGGCGGGAAGGGGTTGCAACGTTATGTCATCACTCTCTCCTCCTACCCCAGGCGTGGGGAGGGCAGGGCCAGAGCTGCAGTAGGGAGATGGAAGGAAGGGCAGGTAGGCAGGCCGGTAGTGGGGTAGGTGGGGGATCCGAGGAGGGTGTTCCGTTCTTGGAGCCCCTACTGTGCTTCCCCAGGCGCTAGGGGGAAGTTGAATGTCCAGTCAGAGATATCTGCAAGTCTTCGTGGAGTCCTGGGGATCTCAGGCCCTGTGCCTCAGCAGTAGGTGCTGCAGAAAGAGGCCCCTGCTCTGGGAGATGTGCGAGGGGCCACCGGGAATCCTCAGCCTGCAGTCTGTCCTAGGATTGTGAGGATGGAGGAGACCATGCAGGTTGTGTCTCCCATCTCAGAGAATTTTAAAATTAGCAGCGGACCACCAGAGAGAGCCAAGATAAAGGGTGCAGGTGTTGGGAGATCCACAGGGCATTGGAGCTAGCCCTGGACCAGGTTTTTAGTGTTCTGCTGACTGGCAGGGAGGTCTCTGCAGGGGCCCCACTGCTCTGGGCCTCAGTTTCCCAACTTGTCAAAAGATGGGTTGGACCTCAGTATACGTCAGAATCACAGGGCCACTTAGAGGGACTGATCCATCAGGTATTAAGTGGAGTCCTTAAGCAGGCATTTTTACCAAGTGGCCAGGGCAGATCCGTGAGGAGAGAACCACAGGAGGACAAATGCTGGATGAGGTGCCCCCCGCAGAGGGGCCAGACTGACTTCCTTGGGATCAACAGGCTGTGTAGGTCAGTAGGAGGTGCTGTGGGCAGTCAGCGGATATAAGAACTAACAGGGAGTCCTCTGGCCACCAAGCTAGATGGACAAAGACTTGAGCCTATTCTTTAAATCGGATAGAACTTCTGGGAACAATTCCTCTTTTTACCTTGAGCCTCTCCCCAAGCTTTGTCAACATGGGGACCTCACCTGTCTAGCCATGACACATGTCCCTCCCTAGTCCAACAAGTTTACCTCCCCAGTGTCCTCTGTGATCCCACTCTTGGGCATAACCACCACTACAGAGATGTGCTGATCCATTTCTTCCTTCACCGTGTCTGTTTATTCAGGAGTCAGTCAGGCTCCTACCACCAGTGATGCCAACTCTACTTCCCTTGCGCCTCTGTCTCCCACGTTTGCTAATACAGGAGACCCCTACTTCCATTATAGCCCTTGCCCCACCTCTGCCAACAAAAAGGATTTTCATGTCGTCTGTTTATCGGTTAGGATTTGGTTCAGGTATGTGAGACAGAAAACCACACTATAATGGCTTGAATGAAATGTAATGGAAATATACTTCTCTCTTAGACAAAAGGGACCCAGAAGCAGGCCATTCAGAGTTGGCGGGCTGTCCTTGATATCAGGGACCTGGTTCCTTTACAAAGAATTTTGTTACCTGTCTTCAGTATGTAGCTTTAACTGCATGGTATAATGTGGCTGCTGGAGCATCAGCCATCACATCTACATTCCCAGCCAGCAGGAAGGAGGAAGGTCTGAAGAAAAGGTCATTGCTCTTCCCCTTAAGGACATTTCTTGGGAATCACAGACACAGCACTTCGGTTTATATCCCACTGGCCAGAACTTAATCCTAAGGTCATAACTGGCTATACAGGAAATTCAGAGATATAGTTTTTGTTCTGGATGACTGTGTACTCATCTAAAGCGTGGCTGTCCTGCTACTAAGGAAGAAGAGGGAGCAGATACCAGGGATACTGAGGTTTGCCAAACCCCACAATGGCCTCCTTTGCCTCTGTCAGTGCAAGACTGAAACACACTTCTAAAATGTTTCAACTCAGGAATGATGTCCCCCACCCTGTATCCCCATCCTCACCCCCCCCCCATTTTTTTGGCCATACCCCAGGACTTACGGGATATAAGATCCCTAACCAGGGATTGCGGAGAAGGCAATGGCACCCCACTCCAGTACTCTTGCCTGGAAAATCCCATGGACAGAGGAGCCTGGTAGGCTGCAGTCCATGGGGTCGAGAAGAGTTGGATACGACTGAGCGACTTCACTTTCACTTTTCATTTTCATGCATTGGAGAAGGAAATGGCAACCCACTCCAGTGTTCTTGCCTGGAGAATCCGAGGGATGGGGGAGCCTGGTGGGCTGCTGTCCATTGGATCGCACAGAGTTGGGCACGACTGAAGCAACTTAGCAGCAGCAGCAGCAGCAGCAGCAGCAACCAGGGATTGAACGCTGAGCCCAGGGCAGTGAAAGCAGGAAGTCCTACCCACTGGACCTCCAGGGACTCCTGCCCATTCCACTTCTTTCATGAACATCCCCACCCTGCAATTTCTGTGACCTGGGACCTCTGCTAAACCCGGCTGCTTCTGCAGGGATACGTACTGGTTCTTGGGCATTGGGGGAGGGTCTGGCGGGGGCTGGGGTGCTGCTGCCACAGCCGCTGGTAGCAATGAGCTGAGGGACTCGGTGACGTGCTCCCTCTCCCGGAGGAGGCCAGTGAGCGCACTGGCGTGGGGATGAGGGCGGTTAAGGGGTTCCAGATGCTGAGCTCGCACTCGGGTCCTCCCACCATCCCCATGCTTGTGCTGGGAGCGAGGCTGTGCCGCGGGTTCAGGCCAAAGATGCTCTCTAGGACTGCCCCCACCTCAGGCTGGAGGGTGCCTGATGTGACCTCTGCCCTAACCCGTATTAAGCCGTGTGGTTGAGCCCCCGAGTTGGGCTCCTAAGCCATGCAAGAAAGAGACCCTCCTCCCCTCTCTCCACCCTGCCTTTCGACCCTATCTGAAGGTTGGCCTAAAATTCATTCTTGCTCCAAGTGACATCATTTCATGATTCCTTGTTGGATTCATTCATCCATCCTGTTTGTACCTTTCCCCTCTTTTGGCAGTTTTGAGCATTTCACACTTTTAGTCAGTCTCTGGATAGTCTAATTTTATTTTCACATTTCTGTTAACTATTTAACTTGTTTAGTTGCCAAGTTGTGTCTGACTCTTTGCCACCCTATGGACAGTGGGCCTCCAGGCTCCTCTCTCCATGGACTTTCCCAGGCAAGAATACTGGAGTGGGTTGCCATTTCCTCCTCCAGGGGATCTGCCTGACCCAGAGATCAAACCTGCATCTCCTGCGTTGGCAGGCGGATTCTTTACTGCTGAGCCACCAGGGAAGCCTGATATTTAACTAGTTTACAGTATGTCCCATGCAGTTCATCAAACATCCTTTATTCACCTTCCCTTCCTAGCCGAGGGCAGGGTGGAGTGAGGGTTTCATATCTTGCGCCCCAGATTGATTAATTATAAACATCAGTACGCTTCTCGGGTACTGATTTCTATCCAGAAACATACAGGTTCCGAAAGAAGTGAAATGTGTAATTTAATTCACAGTAAATGCATTTAGCCCCAGGTTATCATTTATCTGCTCTGTGTCAGAGTCCTGAAGGAACTCAGGATCTAGGGGTGTGACTCAGCACTCATCTGATGGATCCTGGAGCACTGACCTGTTGCCTTCTCAGGTCCTGGTTTCAAACAGGCTCCAGCCAACCCTGATGATGGCTTTGGTTTAAATGTTAGCAATGCATCTTAGCTGACTCCTTGGGAACAGCTGGCGAGGTTGAATGAGGTACCATCTATGTCTGACACCCAGGGAGCTCCTGTAAGTGTTCCCAGCCGCTCCTGGCTGCCTGCAGGTATTAGCCAGCCAGTGAGAGTCAGCCCAAAGCAGAGGTTTCTTGAATGAACCTGGCTATGGCCCACCGACACTGAGCATTGGACCCAGGAGTGGTGCAGAGGACAGCAGGGCCTGCTGGGGCTGACTGCAGAGTTAGCCGCATGGCCAGTGGTCCTTCGGACAGCTGGAGTCCCAAGTTGAACGTCCACAACATCGGGGACACCAGAGTGGGGTTGGTGAATAGCCCAAACTCAGCATTACTTCCACATCAGCATTTACTGGGGGCTTGTTTGCTAGCCACTGGCCTGACCGCTTGGCAAAACACCATCGTATTTAATTCTTGCTCACAACATCCCAAAGGGATACATCCTGTAATCCTTACAAGGTAACAGACAGGAAACTGAAATTGACAAGACAGAGAGGTTTGCTGATAGAAGAAGCATTTGCTTCCTTTCATCAGCTGGTAAGGGGAGGCCCTGGGTTTTGGGTGGGAACTCTGGCCTGTGATGGAGTTGGCATGCTTTGGAGCCAGCCTCCTCTTCTGTGACTTACCATATGACCCATCAATCCCTCTCCTGGGTGTTGGCATTAGAAAAGTGAAATTTTCTGTTCTCATAGAAATGCCACGCATTGGAAACGACCCAAATGTTCATCCAGGGGTGAATGACTAAATAAACTGTGGTATAGCTACACCACAGAATAAGTCCTTGATAAAATGAAAGAACTATTGTGCCCAGTCAGTCATGTCTGACTCTTTGCGACCCCAGGGACTGTAGCCTGCCGGGCTCCTCTGTCTATGGGATCTCCCAGGCAAGAATACCCGAGTGAGTTGCCATTTCCTACTCCAGGGGATCTTCCCAACCCAGGGATCGAGCCCGTGTCTCTTGCATCTCCTGCACTGGCAGGCGGATTCTTTACCACTAGTGCCACCTGGAAAGCCCGAATTGATACACCAATAACTTGGATGACTCCGAAAGGCATTATGCTGAATGAAAGAAGCCAAACTCAAACGCTTCATTTATATGACTTCTCACAAAGACAAAGCTGCAGGAATAGCAGGCAGATTAGTAGTTTTCAGAAGCTCCGGGTGGGAAGAGGTTGTGACACAAGGAGTGCTGGAGGGAGGTCTTTGTTTGAGTTTTTTCGCCATGTGCCATGTGGCATCCTAGTCCCCCATCAGGGATTGAACCTGCAACTCCTCTCACCATAATTTTAATGTAAGAGTTGTAACCAGGATACTCTTTGGTTCTTAGATTCTTCCTCTTTTCCTCTGTATTGCAACTGTGTCTGTAAATCCACACACTGGATCTTAGCTGTTTTCAAAACATTGTGCTCTAACTGCTGGCGCACAGATTGTCAAAACTCTTAGCCTTGGATACCCTGGCAGATATTCCAAAGGGAAAAAAAATTATAGAAAGGAAATAAGGAATAAAAGGATTATAATAAACGAGAATAATATTATGACCTTCACTTTCTCATTTGCATTTGCCTATGGATGGAGGAGCCTGGTAGGCTGCAGTCCATGGGGTCCTGAAGAGTCAGACATGACTGAGCGACTTCACTTTCACTTTTCACTTTCATGCATTGGAGAAGGAAATGGCAACCCACTCCAGTGTTCTTGCCTGGAGAATCCCGGGGATGGGGGAGCCTGGTGGGCTGCCGTCTCTGGGGTCGCACAGAGTTGGACACGACTGAAGCGACTTAGCAGCAGCAGCAGCAGCAGGAAACTTTTGGGCATCAAAAGTTTCTGAATTGAGAAAAGAATTTCAAAAGAGTGAGCACATGTATTTACGTAACTGAATCACTTTGCTGTACACTTGAAACTAACACAACATTGCAAATCAACTGTACTCCAATAAAATTAAAATATTCAGAAAAGTTTCTGAATCACTTTGAGATGTATCTTTTATAAATAGCAGAGTTGGGTTTTTCTTTGTGTGCCAGTGTTAAAGTCTTTGAAATATAGGTGAACTCAATTCATTTTCTTTTATTATTTGACAGCTTTTTTGTCTTACATTTTCTCCCCTATTTTTTATAACTTAAAAACACTTTTATTGTTTGGACTCTGCTTTATTTTGTGTATGTTTATTCTGATAATTTGGAATATTAAGTTATTTAACAATGGTTAGTGTTATAGAGTATGTAACTTATAGCTGTAATTCTGTTTCTTTAGGAATTAATTCCCTACTGTGAGCAATAATCTTGATACTTTTCTTCTGCCTTCCCGCCCTTCCTTTGTTTCTATTTATTATCTTTTTATCTTATAATTTTTTAGCTTTTTTAGTATAATGGTTTTACAGTGTTATGTTAGATTCTGGTGTGCAGCAAAGTGATTCACACACACACACATATATATATACACACATACATGTATTTTCATATTCTTTTTCATTATAGGCTATTACAAGATACTGAATATAGTTCCCTGTGCCTTACAGTAGGACCTTATTGTTTATCTTCTTACCTGTTTTAACATTTTCCTTTGAACTGTTAAGTAGTTTTATAAGTTTCAGTTCAGTTCAGTTCAGTTGCTCAGTCGTGTCCGACTCTTTGCAACCCCATGAATTGCAGCACGCCAGGCCTCCCTGTCCATCACCAACTCCCGGAGTTCACCCAGACTCACATCCATCGAGTCAGTGATGCCATCCAGCCATCTCATCCTCTGTCGTCCCCTTCTCCTCCTGCCCCCAATCCCTCCCAGCATCAGTCTTTTCCAATGAGTCAACTCTTCGAATGAGGTGGCCAAAGTACTGGAGTTCCAGCTTTAGCATCATTTCTTCCAAAGAAATCCCAGGGCTGATCTCCTTCAGAATGGACTGGTTGGATCTCCTTGCAGTCCAAGGGACTCTCAAGAGTCTTCTCCAACACCACAGTTCAAAGGCATCAATTCTTCGGCGCTCAGCCTTCTTCACAGTCCAACTCTCACATCCATACATGACCACAGGAAAAACCATAGCCTTTATTAGACAAACCTTTGTTGGCAAAGTAATGTCTCTGCTTTTGAATATGCTATCTAGGTTAGTCATAACTTTCCTTCCAAGGAGTAAGCGTCTTTTAATTTCATGGCTGCAGTCACCATCTGTAGTGATTTTGGAGCCCCCCAAAATAAAGTCTGACACTGTTTCCACTGTTTCCCCATCTATTTCCCATGAAGTGATGGGACCAGATGCCATGATCTTCGTTTTCTGAATGTTGAGCTTTAAGCCAACTTTTTTACTCTCCACTTTCACTTTCATCAAGAGGCTTTTGAGTTCCTCTTCACTTTCTGCCATAAGGGTGGTGTCATCTGCATATCTGAGGTTATTGATATTTCTCCCGGCAATCTTGATTCCAGCTTGTGTTTCTTCCAGTCCAGCGTTTCTCATGATGTACTCTGCATATAAGTTAAATAAGCAGAGTGACAATATACAGCCTTGACGTACTCCTTTTCCTATTTGGAACCAGTCTCTTGTTCCATGTCCAGTTCTAACTGTTGCTTCCTGACCTGCATACAAATTTCTCAAGAGGCAGATCAGGTGGTCTGGTATTCCCATCTCTTTCAGAATTTTCCACAGTTTATTGTGATCCACACAGTCAAAGGCTTTGGCATAGTCAATAAAGCAGAAATAGATGTTTTTCCGGAACTCTTTTGCTTTTTCCATGATCCAGCAGATATTGGCAATTTGATCTCTGGTTCCTCTGCCTTTTCTAAAACAGTTAGTACTTGTTAATTAGTTTTAAATGACATGTATCCAGGAAATGTTCGTGCTGAAAGAATACACATCCACTGAGCTTTGGATATAGGTGCCAAATTTCAGCTAAAGGTCAGGGAAAGTTAGCAGGTATGGTTGGTGTGACCATGGGATATGAGAGGTGATGGTTTTCCTGACCCGGTGGAGGCAGTAAAAAAGTACAGCACCAGACACTCTAGCCTCCGACAAGCCTGCAGGAGGTTCAGAGTCCTCACTCCCTTAGAGACTGGATTATTCTATCTGGCAGGGAGGCTTGCTCAATGACAGGGACCTTCCTGGGCATGTGGGACCCTGGAAATCTATAGAGGAGGTGCAACAAATTCATAGGAAGTTAGGAATGAGGCAGGCAGTCTATGTGCCCCCGCCCTTTTAAAATTTATTTTTTATTTGTCTGTACCGGGTCTTAGTTGCAGCATGCATGATCTTCAGTTGCAGCACATGGGGGTCTAGTTCCCTGACCAGGGAGTGAGCCCAGGGCCCCTGCATTGGGAGTATGGAGTCTTAACCACTGGACCACCTGGGACATCCATTATTTATTTGGCTGCACTGGGTCTTAGTTGCACATTGCCCCTGTCTTCAAAGGCCCTGATTTGGCCACCTTCACTGCAGGAATGAGAGCTAAGATGCTCCCATCCGCCCTCACTACCTGGTGTGGGAAGGGTTAGCCATGCTGAGCTCAGTTGTGACTCACGATATTTATGACGTTGGGCCACCCATTGCTGATCTGGGGGAAACTGACAAATCCCAGGAATGGGTGCAGGCTGGGGGAAAGACCAGAGATGGCGAAGCGGCTCAGAAAGCCAAAGGGGCTATCCTAATGGGCTCTAAAGGGTCGGGGGAAATGACCTGGAAGCACATGTGGTTTGACTTCGTGGCTGTGGGGACCCCATCTGAACAGCTGGACCAACAACACATTGTTGAGTGGGTCAACCTGTGGAAAGTCTTAAAACTCGAACAACAGGAACTTCCCTGAAGGTCCAGTGGATAAGACTCCATGTTCCCAGTGCAGAGGGTCTGGGTTCGATCACTGGTCAGGAAACTAGATCCCACATGCCACGACTAAAGATCTGTGTGCCCCAACTGAGACCTGGTGCAGCCAAATAAACAACAAAACCCGAACAACAGATCAGACCTGCCCTCTCCGCCCCCACCATCCCTGAGGCCCCGCCTACTCCAGCAGAGCCTTCAGGGGTACAGTCTTGTTCTTTTCTCCTAATGCAAAGAACATGGTAGCTCAGCTGGTAAAGAATCCACCTGCAGTGCAGGAGACCTGGGTTCGATCCCAGGGTTGGGAAGATCACCTGGAGGAGGGCGTAGCAACCCACTCCAGTATTCTTGCCTGGAGAATCACCATGGACAGAGGAGCCTGGCAGGCTGCAGCCCATGGGGTCTCAAATAGACACAACCGAGCAACACAACACACAATACAAAGAACATATCCTTTGGCATCCTTCAAGGTCAGACTCTGCCACCTCTATCAGTGAATTCTGCCTCTGGGTTTATCAAACCAGAGCTGAAGGAAAATAGCAACTGGGAGCTGGTAGGCTTGTCCCTCCTTGTGTTGCCAGGTAAAGAAAGGTACATATGGAACTGGGGATCAGAGCAGAGAACCACTTTTGAGCAGGCAAAATACTAGTGAAATAGCTCAGGGTATCTCTCTAGCAGGGCTGCCGTTTGCATTAGATGGGTCTGCGACTCCGGAAGGTATGGCTCAGACATTGTGGCACAGACAGCAGGAGGGGAGGAGTCCCTTAGGATTTTGGTCCCAGCTCTGGAAGGGGACAGAAACCCCATCCACTCCCGCAGAGTCACAGCTCCTAGCAGTGCACACGTGCTTCTTCAGGTGGAGCTCTCAGAAGGGAGTAAACCAGCCACCAACAGGCTGACCTCAGAGTGGTCTGGCTGGTGATGGCTCATGAACCCTGGTTGTTAGCTCTTTGAGCTGGTCTGTTCTAAAGAGACTAACCCTATGGCTTGGACAATGGGAAGCCAAGAGGTGGATGATTCATGAGTGGGTACTTGTTGGGGTCAGGGTGTGTGGTGGGAAAGTGAAATGGAGCAGGACTCTGTGGTCCTTGCCATGTCTTCTGCCTGCCTTTTGCCTGTGGAAAACTTTAGTCAAAAAATAAGTTTAATCAGAGAAGTGAAAAATGATGAAACAAAGGAAAACAGTCAAAGGAGACTCAGTTCAGTTCAGTTCAGTTCAATCGCTCAGTCGTGTCTGACTCTTTGAGACCCCATGAAGCACAGCACACCAGGCCTCCCTGTCCATCACCAACTCCTGGAGTCCACCCAAACTCATGCCCATTGAGTCAGTGATGCCATCCAACCATCTCATTCTCTGTTGTCCCCTTCTCCTCCTGCCGTCAATCCCTCCCAGCATCGGGGTCTTTTCAAATGAGTCAGCTCTTCGCATCAGGTGGTCAAAGTATTGGAGTTTCAGCTTCAACATCAGTCCTTCCAATGAATTTCCAGGACTGACCTCCTTTAGGATGGACTGGTTGGATCTCCTTGCAGTCCAAGGGACTCTCAAGAGTCTTCTCCAACACCACAGTTCAAAAGCATCAATTCTTCGGCACTCAGCTTTCTTCACAGACCAACTCTCACATCCATACATGACCACATAGCCTTGACTAGACGGACCTTTGTTGACAAAGCAATGTCTCTGCTTTTCAATATGCTGTCTAGATTGGTCATAACTTTCCTTCCAAGGAGTAAGTGTCTTTTAATTTCACGGCTGCAATCCCCATGTGATCCCCAGTGATGTTGGAGCCCAGAAAAATAAAGTCAGCCACTGTTTCCACTGTTTCCCCATCTATTTGCCATGAAGTGATGGGACTGGATGCCATGATCTAAGTTTTCTGAATGTTGAGCTTTAAGCCAAATTTTTCACTCTCCTCTTTCACTTTCATCAAGTGGCTCTTTAGTTCTTCACTTTCTGGCATAAGAGTGGTGTCATCTGCATATCTGAGGTTATTGATATTTCTCCTGGCAGTCTTGATTCCAGCTTGTGCTTCCTTCAGTCCAGCATTTCTCATGATGTACTCTGCATATAAGTTAAATAGGCAGGGTGACAATATACAGCCTTGACGTACTCCTTTTCCTATTTGGAACCAGTCTGTTGTTCCATGTCCAATTCCAGCTGTTACTTCCTGACCTTCATACAGGTTTCTCAAGAGGCAGGTCAGGTGGTCTGGTATTGCCATCTCTTTCAGAATTGTCCACAGTTTATGGTGACTAAATAATAATAATGTAGTCACTAAGCATAGTCAAGGACCCTTAGTTCTTTCTCAAGGGCTATAGATAATATTTGGAGCCATATCCTGTGAGCTGTCTTAGATACCAAAATATGAGGTGGAAAAGTTAACTACATGATGACCAGACTGTACCCAGGCCTTGAGCTGTCACAGTTCTGAGAATTGACTGCAAAGAAATTCGAACGGGTTTATCCTGGAACTAAAGATTAACTGTACCTAAAAAACCAAGGTGATTCTAGTCAGACCACAGATGACTGATTTGAAAGTGACTGTTAGAGAAGACTGTGCTGTTTCTGCATGGACCCCTCCCGCCACTCGCGGCCCCCCCCCCCCTCCCGCCACCATCTATAAAAGCTCTCACCCCCTGCTTGTCGGAGGTGGGGAGAGTTGGCCTTTGGGCAGATGTCCATTACCCTCCCCCCACTAGTTGCCGGCATCTGAAATAAAGCAAACTTTCCTTTCCATCAACCTGGCCTGTTTACTGGCTTTTGAATACCGAGCAGCTGACCCCCCATGCATACCTTTCAGTAACAAAAGGACATTTGGGTTTGCCTGCGAGGGTCTGAGGCCATCTTTTTTCCCCCACATCCCACCTCATAAGGCACTAGTTAATCAATTCCTCACCAATTGGAACCCTAGTGGATGGCTCCAAACTCTTGGTTGCCTTGGGTGTTGTTTAGAACTCACAAGACATGCTGTTACTACACTAACCAAGTCACTCTATCTCAAGAGTAACCCAACACCTTTGACAATATACAGTCCCACCTGGGCACTGCAGTGGTCACTCTTTCAGTCTCTCCTTGCCCTGCATGTATGGCGTTCAGTTTTCAAACCAAAAAGGAAACCAGTCCATTTCATCTGGGGAGAAGGAAATGGCAACCCACTCCAGTATTCTTGCCTGGAGAATCCTGTGGACAGAGGAGCCTGGAGGGCTGCTGTCCATAGGGTAGCACAGAGTCGGAGATGATTGAAGTGACTTAGCATGCATGCATGCATTGGGGAAGGAAATGGCAACCCACTCCAGTGTTCTTGCCTGGAGACTCCCAGGGACAGAGGAGCCTGGTGGGCTGTCGTCTATGGGGTTGCACAGAGTCGGACATGACTGAAGCGACTTAGCAGCAGCAGCAGCTATTTCATCTGTTTCATCTGTTATCAAATTTGTGGGCATAGAGTTATTCTTAGTATTCCTTTATTATCTTTTTAATGTCCAGGGGATCTGTAGTGATGTCCCTTCTTTCATTTCTGATATTAGTAATTTGTGCCCTTTCTCTTTTTCTCTTAAAATTATTTTTATTTATTTATTTGGCTGTGCTGGGTCTTAGTTGTGGTGTGTGGGATATAGTTTCTCGACCAGGGATTGAACCTGGGCCCCCTGTATTGGGGGGAAGTCCCTCTCTTTTTCTTAGTTATCCTGGCTAGAGGCTTATTGACTTTATTGATCTTTTCAAAGAACTAGCTTTTGCTTAGTTAATTTTTTTCTCTTGATTTCCTGTGTTCAGTTACATTGATTTCTGCTCTAATTCTTCTTGTTTCTTTTCTTCAGCTCGCTTTGGATTTAACTTGCTCTTCTTTTTTCTGAATTCTTAAGGTGGAAACTTAGATGATTAAGTTTAGATCTTCTTTTCTAATACATGCATTCAATGCTATACATTTCCTTCTAAAGCACTGCTTTCACTGCATCCCACAGATTTTGATAAATTATATTTCCATTTTCATTTAGTTCAAAATATTTTTAAATTTCTCTTGAGGTTTCTTCTTTGGCTCGTGTTATTTAGAAGTGGGTTGCTTAATCTCTACGTAGTATGATGTTTTTTTAGTTATCTTTCTATTAGTGATTTCCAGTTTAATTCCACTGTGGTCTGAGAGCAGACATTGTATGATTTCTATCTGAAATACATTCAGGTGTGTTTTATGGCTGAGAGCGTGGTCTATCTTGGTGAATGAATGTTCCATGTAAACTGGAGGAATAGTAGTTTGCTTTTAACAGTCCAATCAACAATGTTTTATTTTAAACCCATTAAATGAAATTTCCTGTAGTATAAAGTGTAAGAACGGTTCTGGACCTGGTAATATTTTTTAAAATATGGCGTTCATTCACGTCATAAAAGTGGAATGAATTGTAAAAGCACTACCCAGAAATGAAAAGTGTGACCCCAAAGCTACCTATAACAGTTACTGAGTAATTCACCTTGTGTACCACAAGCCAAGTTTTCTAGATGTGTTGAGTATGTAATTTATCTTAAATTTTACTTTTGAATAAAATGCACACTTTAACCAATTCACCAAGGCTAGATGTTATAGCTACTTCAGATTGCAGTTAGAGAATAGAACTATTAAAAACTTCTAAGATAGTTTTTTTTTTTTTCTTAAGGTTTTCCTGGTGGCTCAGTGGTAAAGAGTCTGCCTGCCGGTGCAGGAGATGAGGGTTGATTGCTGGGTGGGGGAGATTCTCTAGAGAAAGAAATGGCAACCCACTCCAGTATTCTTGCCTGGGAGACCCCATGGACAGAAGAGCCTGGTGGGCTATAGCCCATGGGGTCTCAAAAGAGTCAGACATGACTTAGTGACTAAACAACAAAAAGGATAGTTTTTAAGATCACCGACATGGAAAAAACAGTTTTAACTTCTGAAACAGTCCTAAGACTTGGAAGCAAAGGGGTTTCTTAGTGTGGTTTGAGTTGGAAGTTGGTCTAGATATCAGAATTGAAAAAAAAAAACCCCCAAACTCAGCAAGAACTGAGGTTCATCAAAGCCAGAAGACGACTTGTGGATTAATTTTTTAAACAAACAAACAAAAAACCAAATCTTAAGAGCAAATTCCATGGAGTGCATAGTCCATGGGGTCACAAAGAGTTGGACATGACTGAATGGCTTTCACTATTAAGAGCAAATTTGTATTTATAAATGTGTAGTTTTACAAAAGCAACTTTTCCAACCAGAAAACAAAGGCAAACAAACAAACAAAAAACTCCAAGAGCTTCGAAGCAACAAGACTGTAACTAATAGGAAGTAAAAGCTGAGTGACAGATTATGGTCTGGGATGCTCAACACACACAGATCTTTCAGTTTCATCAGTTTTGGTCCAAAGCTTCAATTACATTTTAGTTGAGTGTTTACTGTTCAGTATTCTGTTGGCATTATAGTGAAAGTCGCTCAGTTGTGTCTGACTCTTTGCAAACCCATGGAATATACCCTCCATGGAATTATCCAGGCCAGAATGGAGTGGGTAGCCATTCCCTTCTCCAGGGGATCTTCCCAACCCAGGGATCAAACCGTGGTCTCCTGCATTGCAGGCGGATTCTTTACCAGCTGAGCTACCAAGGAAGCCCTTTGGCATTATAAGTAGTAGGGCAATACTATGCTATGCTAAGTCGCTTCAGTCATGTCTGACGCTGTGCGACCCCATAGATGGCAGCCCATCAGGCTCCCCCGTCCCTGGGATTCTCTGGCAAGAACAGTGGAGTGGGTTGCCATTTCCTTCTCCAATGCAGGAAAGTAAAAAGTGAAAGTGAAGTCGCTCTGTCGCGCCGGACTCTTAGCGACCCCATGAACTGCAGCCCACCAGGCTCCCCCGTCCCTGGGATTCTCCAGGCAAGAGTACTGGAGTGGGGTGCCATTTCCTTCTCCAGTAGGCAATAGTTCCCTCCGTATTTATAGTGGTTCCTGGGCTGACTGTATCGGGTAGGCTAGTGCTAACAGAGCTTTCTAATACAGCAGACTTTAGGAAGGTGACTAAGAGAAGAAATAAATGCTAGGGAAAGGTGAGATTAAATTTCCTTGAGTTGAAATAGTTTTGGTGAACCTTCAGAAGTCTTCAGGCTGACTTGGTCTTCCTTATACACAGCCCCCAGAAGTCAGTTGCCATGTGAGAAATACTTGCACAAGCTTCCTGTGAGTTTTTTTTTTTAAACTCATAAATCTATAAATGGTGGCATTCATTTCTCTAACTTAATGTGAGCATTCCTCCTAAGAGAATAAATCTCAAACTGAAATTAATTAGGGTATTAGTCCTCATTAGAATGAAAATGATGGCAATAATATTAAGTCATATTGTAAACGGAAACTGGCAAACTCTTGTTCTCTTACTCCCTCCCCGTCCTCCCATCCCCTGCTTGCTTTTTCTCAGGCTAGAGTGTTTGTGTTAAATCATAAAGCTTATATAATGGATTTATAGGAACTACATTAAAGCGGTGGTGATAAAATAAAACTGCCAACACGAAAGTTAAGAACAGAACTGGCTGCCACTTGAAATGCCACTTTATGATCTTGGGTACATGAATAGGGTGAGCTAGGTACTCCTTTCTTAGGAATCACTGTGCATACATAAAACAAGGAAGAAGAGAGAAGCAGGGGTGAGGAGAGAAGGGGGATATTGATTAATGGGAAAAATTTCACAAGGAACAAACTTCACATGGAAGCAAGTTTCAAAAAATATACTGAAAAGCATTTTACCCACGACGTTCCTATATCATAAACATACTACAGATACACAGAAAGCCAAGAGGTACAAGAAAATGTGCTCGGCATCATTGATTACCAGGGATATGCAAATCAAAATCACAGTGAGATATCACTTTAACACCCGTTAGAATGGCTATTATCAAAAGACAAGCGATAACAAGTGTTGGAGAGGATGTGGAAAAGAGGGAGCCTCTGTGCACTGTTGGTGGGAATGTAAATTAGTACAATCACTATGGAAAAAAGTATGGAGGATCCTTGAAAACATCAAAAGTAGATTTACCATATGATCTAGCATTTCCACTTCTGAGTATTCATTCAAGGAAAATAACCCACTAACTTGAAAAGATTCCTGCACCTTCATATTCACTGCAGTATTATTTACAATAGCCAAGACAGAGAAATGTCCATTCATGGATGAATGGACAAGGAAATGTGTATACACATATTATTCGAATATCACAATCTGATATTATTTAGCCATAAAAGAAGGAAATCCTGACACGTGCAGCAACGTGGATGGACCTTGAGGGCGTTATGCGAAGTGAAATAACTCAGGCACAAAATGACAAGTACTGCATGGTCTCACTTAGACGTGGAATCTAAACCCAAAACAAAACTCACTGATACAGAGAACAGATTGGTGGAGTCTTCTGTAGTTCCATATAAATTTTAGAACATTTGGTTCTATTCCTGTGAAAAATATCATTGGGGTTTTGGTAGGGATTACACTGAATCTGTAGATTGCTTTAGGTAGTATGAACATTTTAACAATGTGAAATCTTCTAACCCATGAGCACAGAATACCTTTAACAAATGAATATGCATATGGCGCACTGGGGTCAACTGAAGGGGACTTGGCGATGGCTCTATGGGGCATGAGCACAGGATATCTTTCCGTTTCTCTGTGTCTTCAATTTCTTTCAGCAATGTTTTACAGTTTTCATTGCGCAGGCCTTTCACTTAGTTAAATTTATTCCTAAGTATTTTACCCTTTTTGCTGTGATTATAAATGGGATTGTTTCCTTAAATTTTCAGTTAGTTTGTTGTTAGAATATAGAAATGCAACATATTTTTGTATATTGGTTTCATTCCCTGCACTTTATTGTATTTATTTATTTTTTCAAGTAGTTTTTTTGGGTGGAGTCTTTAGGGTTTTCTATACATAAAATCTGGAGAAGGCAATGGCACCCCACTCCAGTACTCTTGCCTGGAAAATGCCATGGATGGAGGAGCCTGGAAGGCTGCAGTCCATGGGGTCGCTGAGGGTCAGACATGACTGATCGACTTCACTTTCACTTTTCACTTTCATGCATTGGAGAAGGAAATGGCAACCCACTCCAGTGTTCTTGCCTGGAGAATCCCAGGGACGGGGGAGCCTGGTGGGCTGCCGTCTATGGGGTCGCACAGAGTCGGACATGGCTGAAGCGACTTAGCAGCATACATAAAATCATGTCACTTGCAACTAGGGAAAGTTTTACTTCTTCTCTTCCAGTATGGAGCCTTTTCTTTTTCTTGCCTAGGATTTCCAATACTATGTTGAATAAGAGGAGCAAGAGTGGGCACCCTTGTTCTGTTCCTGATCTTAAAGAGGTAGCTTTCAGTTTTTCACCACTGAGTATGATGTTTGCTGTGGACTTGTCATAGAAGGCCTTTATTATGTTGAGGTATGTTACTCTCAGACCGATTTTATTGAGAGGTTTAAAAAAAACCTTAAGTTGTTGAATTTTGTCAAGTGCTTTTTCTGCATCTAATGAGATGGTCATATGATTTTTATCTTTAACTTTGTTAATGTGGTGTATCATGTTGATTGTTTTGCAGATATGGATTCATTCTTGCATCCCTGGAATAAATCCCACTTGATCATGGTATGTAATCCTTTTAATGCAATATTGAATTTGGTTTGCTAATGTTTTGTTTCTTGTTGAACAATAAATATTTGAATCTAATAGTGTGGCAACTCTGGAAATCAGACTCTCCTCCTTCCCTAGGGTCTGTTGTTTTCTTCTATTGTTTTCGTTTATTTTTTTTATTATTGTGCTCTGTCTCTGTGCCAAGGATCGCAGCATAATATACAAATTAAAATCTTGTCAGGTCTTTTCTAAAACTTCCCCTGGGCATGCATGGCCACTTACAAATCTTCCCCATATATGCAGTTGTTT
The DNA here is from genome assembly GCF_019923935.1 of Bubalus bubalis. NCBI lineage: Eukaryota > Metazoa > Chordata > Mammalia > Artiodactyla > Bovidae > Bubalus > Bubalus bubalis. Next base: position 6,496,589 of record NC_059180.1, read on the forward strand.
TTTAATGTCTTAGTCTTTAATATCTGACTAATATCTGACTCTCAAAAGGAGAAAAGACAAAAAAATGAAGGGGGGAGGGCTATTGGCACTTTAAATCACCCAGAAATCATTTCAGGTGGAGAGGGAGGGGCTTGTAAGAATGCAGAAGTGGAACAACTTTGGCCATCTACCTCTTTTCCTGCACCTATGTGATCAGTAGCAATCAGTGGATCAGAGCACAGATCCTTGACATTTGGAGTACATGGTCCTTTTTGCCTACCCCAGCTCCACAAGCTGTGTGTGAGCAACTCCAGGAACACAGGCATAGCTGCCTACCATGTGGCTGGAGGTGTTGAATGGGTAGCTGCTACTGTGCTAAGAACTAAAATTGACCAAAATTTGCAATTTACCATCCAGGTCTTCCCCTGCAACTTTCAAGCCTTCAATAGACTCTAAAATTCCAAAATAGTTAGATCAGATTCTGCTAATGCAGTTGTTGTTTAGCTGGGAAGATGAAGCCCTGATGTATCCTAGCCCACAGCCTTCCCAGAAAGTTCCTCTAAAGTACTTTTTAATTACCTTTAAAAACATATTCTCCAAGTTGTCAAAGATAAACAAAGCCAGACATTAAAGTGGTAACTGCTAAGTCGCTTCAGTCGTGTCCGACTCTGTGCGACCCCATAGACGGCAGCCCACCAGGCTCCCCCGTCCCTGGGATTCTCCAGGCAAGAACACTGGAGTGGGTTGCCATTTCCTTCTCCAATGCATGAAAGTGAAAAGTGAAAGTGAAGTCGCTTAGTCATGTCCGACTCTTAGCGACCCCACGGACTGCAGCCTACCAGGCTCCTCTGTCCATGGGATTTTCCAGGCAAGAGTACTGGAGTGGGGTGCCATTGCCTTCTCCGTAAAGTGGTAAGGACAGATCTTAATCAGTAATATACTATTTCAATAGGAAAAAGAGTCTAGCATAACTTAGATTTGCACAGAAGTGATACTTTAAAGAGTTTCCCAGGTGGCACTAGTGGTAAAGAACCCACCTGCCAATGCAGGAGACATATGAGACATGGGTTCGAGCCCTGGGTCAGGAAGATCCCCTGGAGAAGGGCATAGCAACTCATTCCAGTATTCTTGCCTAAAAAAACTCATGCACAGAGGAGCTTGGTGGGCTACAGTCCATAGGGTCACAAAGAGTTGGATGTGACTGAAGTGACTTAGCACATGTGTGTGATATTTTAAAGGGAGAGTGAAGGTGTAGGCAAGAGAGAAAGCAAGGGCTCAGCAGTGTTGGGAAAGTGAAAAATTCCCCAAAGGGGTGAGTAGTCCATGTGAAACTCATCTTGATTTGCTACCTGGCTTCCCAGGTGGCTCAGTGGTAAAGACTCCACCTGCCAAAGCAGGAGACACAGGATAATGGGGTTCAATCTCTGGGTCGAGAAGATCCCCTGAAGTAGGAAATGGCAATTCACTCCAGTATTCTTGCCTTGGAGAATCCCATGGACAGAGGAGCCTCACAGAGTTGGACATGACTGAAGCGACTGAGCACACGTGCATGAGCAATACATTCTTATTCATTTTTATAAATTTAGGCTCCTATCCTTCACAAAGGCCAGGTGACAGGAGCCCTATCCCAGCTGTTGGCTAGAACAATTAGTAAAGTTCTTCTGACAGCCTTGAGTTTTCTTAGATTGGCACTTTTAAGGAGGGCTGGGGTCATCCTAGGGACCTTGAGTGGTTAGAAACTCTGTTAGTGTCTGTCCAAGTCTTTATAGTTCAAGGTTGAGGCTCAGCAGAGAAGAAGACTCAGGGAGGCCAGGCTAGAGTCTGGTCAAGGAGACAATGCTTGTCAAAGTAAAAACTACAGATAGGGCCAGAGTTGCCTGACAATCATTCCCAACGTTAGTTCCTTTATGCTTCTTTGAGCTAACCTTACCTCTGTTATTGGAGTAAGTGAGTCTCTTTCCAAAGTTTGAATGCACTTACACATATGTATGTGTATACGTGTGTGTATGTATTCATAGGAAACATATATGTGTATGTTTTAACAAAACTGTGTACTGGATTCACTGCATAAACCATTCTTAGAGCCTTGCCATGACGGTGCCATTATTTTTGATTTGAACATGGTAGTCTATGTTATGACTCGTCCATAGTCCTTCTAGTTTCCTATGGAGGGCTATTTGGGTTGTTTCCAATTTCTACTGAAAGTGCAATAAACTGGATGGCAATAAACACTCTCATGAATGCCTCCTTAAAGTGCTTCTTGAACACAGAGATGGAAAGTTGGAATTACTGGGTCCTTGAACGTACATTTAAAATTTTAATAGATGCCACCAAATTGCCTTTTTAAAGCAGCCCAACCCACTTATACCCCTGCCAGCCAAATAAAAGTGTTTATTCTTCCCACTTTGCCCAACACTGGATAGAATCAAAGTTCCTAGTACTTGCTAATCTGCTAGGTCAAAAGTAGTTGTTTTATTTGATTGTTTCCACTAGCCATTTGCGTTTCCTTTTCTGAGACCTGGACCAATTCCTCAGATATTAAAATGACTTCTGATGAAATTTTGCACTGTTCCCCGGCTCTAGCAGTGGGGTATAGCCTCGAGTCATGCTAAGGGCAAGATGGAGAGGGAGAAGAGTGAGGGGCAGAGGGAGTGAAGAAGAACACATTTTCCTCTCCCCCGAGGGCAAAGAAAGTGAAAAGTGAAAGTGAAGTCACTCAGTCATGTCTGACTCTGCGACCCCATGGACTGTAGTCTACCAGGCTCCTCCATCCATGGGATTTTCCAGGCAAGTGGGTTGCCATTTCTTTCTCCAGGGGATCTTCCTGACCCAGGGATCGAACCCAGGTCTCCTGCACTGCAGGCAGATGCGTTACCATCTAAACCAATGGGAGTGAAACTAAGGAGAGGCCCCAGACTCCAGAGTCCAAGGTCTTGGCCAAGTGAGTTCTCTGTCCAGTTTTGCTAGTTCTTGGTGGAGGGCAGGGGAAGGGTAAGGAAGGGAAGTGTCCTAGGAACTGCTCTGAGTGGGCCAGGCATCCTGGGGTTGGGCCACCAACAGCTCTTCCTGGTTGACACCCCCTGGGCTTGTCTTATCTTCTAGGTAGTCCACCCTCCCTGCAGCAACAGCAGATCCAGGGAGGAGGGGGGAAAGGGGGAAGGTGGAGCCCTGCAAAGGTGAAGCTATGTTCAGCCCCCACGCCCAGCAGGGCAGATAACTTCATTTGGTGTTGCTGTGCACATGTGCGGCCTCCCAGCTGCGATCCCCTGTGCTGGCGCTGGCCCTGCTCCCAGCCTCTGCGGCGCCTCTGGACCCATGCAGCTGTTCAGGGTGCTGCGTCTCCTCTGGATGCTCAGGGCCTTCCTGGGGTCCACAGGTGAGGAGGCGCGGTGGGGGAGGGCTGCGGAGACCGTCCTGATGTCCCAGGGCAGAGTGTGTGTGTGTGTTTGGGGGGACTCTGAGGTCTAAGGAGCCTGAGGAGGGGTCCCTCAGAGCTCTCTGTGCGGGCAGAACCGAGGCGGGGGAGGGGAGGGAATCTGGGTCCCAGGGGTGCTGCTCTCCCCCCTGGGACCGAGCAGGTTTGCAGGAGTCCTCATGCATCAGTTGGATGGGATAACCTCTTTCTGGTCTTCCCAATTGGAGTCAGTTTTTGGAGCTCCCTTGTCCTGTTGCTCCTGCTCCCCCAGCTCTGATGCTTCCTCCAGCCTGGATTCTCTCTCTCTCTTTGTGCGTGCCTGCTCAGTCGCTTCAGTGTTGTCTGCCTCTTGGCGACCCCATGGACTGTAGCCCATCGGGCTTCTCTGTCCATGGGATTTCCCAGGCAAGAATACTGGAGTGGGTTGCCATTTCCTTCTCTAGGGGATTTTCCCAACGCGGGGATTGAACCCACGCCTCCTGCGTCTCCTGCATTGCAGGCAGATTCTTTAGTCCCCGGGGAAGCCCCATCCCTCCCTTTACTTCTGTCCATCAGCCCTCCTGAGGGACCTGCGTCTGCCCTGGGAACCCCTCCTTTCTCTGGGGCATCTTCACTTTTGGTCACGGTGGCCCCTCCTCCAGCTCTGCCCCTGACTCTCCCACCCCGACCCAGCCCATGTTTCTGGACACAGCTGTCCTTGGCAGGGTGGTAGGGGGAGATCTTGATGGCTCCCAAGATGTGCTGAGTCTAGTTGAGGACATTAACCCCAGAGAGGGCAGGAGGTCTGGGTGTTTCCTGCTCGCAACTGCTGTGTCTGTCGGTCACCCTTAGTGTCTTGAGATCTTTGAGCCTCACTCTGGTGAGAGCGGTAACCTGTAAAATGGGGTTGAGGATACTGTATCTGTAGAGAGAAGGGCTCATGTTTGTAGACTAGTTAATCGAGATAGAATAGGTAATAGAAAATACATCTTTTTGGTACCTTTTAAAAAAGAATTTTATTTATTTGGTGGCGCCGTGTCTTAGTTTCAGCTTGAGGGGTCTAGTTCCCTGACTATGGATCAAACCCAGACCCCCTGCACTGGGAGCATGGAGCCTTAGTTACTGGACCACCGGGGAAGTCTCAAAAACATACCTATGTTTGTTATTAACACTTGCAGCTACACATTAAGGTCTCCCAGGACTTACGCCTGCCTGCCGAGGTGTCTCTTTCTGGAAGTTTCCTTTTCTGTCCTATCTCTCAGCCTGTGTGTGGGCCTCTCTCCTTGCCCCTCAAACTCAGTGAAGTCTGAGCTTCAGTCTCCATCTTACCCTTTGGTATTCTCTTGGCAACTTTCTGCTCTCCCTGGCAACCCTGTCTCCCAGAGTCCATGATGGGTCCCCATCCTCAGCCCAGGTTTGGCTGGGTTCTCTGTCTGTCTCTCCAAAGAGGAGAATCAACCCAGACAGCAGTGGGTCACAGGGAGAGGGGCAGAGGTGGGCCAGAGGGTGGGGCACAGAACCAGAAGGGCCGAAGACTCTGGGCAGCAGGAGAAGGTGGGAGGAAGGAGCAGAGTAAGGGGAACGTGGGTGTGTGAGGAGGAAGGGATGGGAGAGGTGATGGGAGGAGGCAGGACCTTTGCTGAACCTGCGTGCTCAGCACCGCCATTCCAGGACTGTGAGGTCAGTACTCAGACAAGGTGGCCAAGGAATCAAGGGTGTCTCCACTGAAACTTCCCATGGGGAGGCTTCCCTGGGGAGCAGACAGATGTTTTGGCCCTCATTTATTTATTATGATTTTAAAACATATTTGTGTATTTGGCTCCGTCCGGTCTTAGTTGCGGCACATGTGATCTTTCAGTTGCACCACATGGGATCTTTAGTTGCGTCTTTCGAACTCTTAGTTGCGGCACGTAGGATCTAGTTCCCCAACCAGGGATCAAACCTGGTTCCCCTGCATTGGGAGCCTACAGCCTTAGCCACTGGATCACCAGGGAAGTCCCCAGATGTTGGCCTTTAGAACCTGAAAGGACCCCGGCCCCAAAGTGCTCTGATGGGGGAATAACTGGTGGCACTTCCTACCTTCTGTGACACGTACCTGGAACATGGAGAAGTGAGTAAATATGTGGTGTTAAGGTGACGGGCCAACCTACCACTGAGTTCCTCTGTTCTACCGCCAATACAGGAACTTCAGCCACAGCCACATCCACCTCTAATGAGCTTTGGCGCACTGCTCTGAGGAATCTCCCACACTCCAAAGGCACAGCAAAGTGGCCACTGAACACCCCCCAAATTTCTCCCAGTCCTGATGCTAGGGAAAACATACCCAAGACTATCAGCACCTCCCCCCACTCGAAATCCCTGTCTGAAACATTGCTCAAATCACCCATCAATTCCAAGCCCCCAACAAGCCCCACGTCCAAGTTTGTCTTCAAGGTTGAAACTACCCCACCTACCATGATCGTCTATACGGGCTCGACAGAGTGCACCAATCCAACGAGCCTCATAATCACCACCACTTACCCCACCACCACCTGCGTGAGCCAGACCCAGGTGTCCTTCCCCAGCTCTCACACCACCACACCTGGGACAGAGACACCACGGACAACCATCACCAGTACTTATCCCATGTCAACAACCAAGAGAGTCACCTCCGCCGTGACCAGTCCCCCCACAGTCACCACTGCAGGGAAAACTCCCACAACCACGGCCCCACCCTCCTCCTTTGTCCCAACCTCATACACAACCCCAGACACTCTGATCTCCTCTATGACTGGTACCACTAAAAGGGCTACCCCAGCCGTTGGAAGTGTCCACACAACTGCGTCTCCTACCCCAACAATCGTGCCTACCTCTGCTACTACCCCTTCTCTGACTACTAGGAACACCTTGATAACAACAGACAAAAGCTTCTCACCCGCCACCCATACTGTGAGCACTACTTCTCTTCCAGACATGGTCAGTACTTTTAAAACATCCACAGCCACCACTCCAGCACCCACTTCAACTGATATGTTAACAACACCTACAACACCAGTTGTCTCTACTGCCACTGAAGCAACCACGGGAATAGGTACACCAAACAAAACTCCTGTGAACACGATGGGCTCCGTGAAAATGACATTCATTCCAATGACTGACATTCCCACAAAAACCCTCACTGACTCAGTTACTTCAGTTTCTCCACTCATGTCCTCAAGCAGTCCTGCCACATTTACCACATCCAAATCCAGCCCTGTGCCAACCAGCACTGATACACACATGACATCCACTACCAAGGGGCCACACTCCACCACTGTGGCCACGACACAAAAAGGGCAGACAAGGGACCCAACATCTCAAGCTTCTTCCACCAGGAAAACCACATTTCTTACTACCACTCATGTTTCCGCAGAATCTGTAACGACAGAGATTACTTCTGCAGCCCCAGTAACACGATCATATACTCTCACAAATACAGTCTTATATCCAACTACTTCTACTCCAGTGACCACGAATACCTCAATATCACCCATCAGTAAGAATCAGTCTCCATCTGCTTCAACCACAGAGCAGGCCTCCACTTCAACCAGAGACAGGAGCCCTTTCTACACTCTGACTACTAGAATCCCTAATACCCACACCACTGCCGGCACATCGCCTCCCGCCAGCACGCCCACCCGCTCCACCACGCAGGTCGCCACTCCCAGGGACACCGCAGCCCCGGCCACCTCCCTCACGGCCACTCTGCCCTCTGCCGCCGCCGCACACACCACCGGGGCTGCTAGCACCCTCCTGGTGACCACGCCCAGGCCCACCGCACGGCCCAGCGCTCCGGCCCTCACCTCTTCCACCATCTACTCCAGCGGGGGCACCCTCACTTCCGCATTCACCTCACCCCTCCCGGCCTCCGCCACGCTGCACACATCCACGACTCTCCCTCCCTCCTCGGTCAGGACGGGAGCCCCCAGCTCCACGCCCGCCACCACCGAGGCCGCATCCACCGGCCCCGCGGCTCCATCCACCACCGCCCCCTCCGCCGTGGCCCTCGGCTCCACGCTCGCTCTGGCCAGCACCTCAGCCACCCCCGCCCCCGCCCCCGCCCCCGCGGCCACGGCCACGCCCACGGCCACCCCCGCCACCGGGATCATCTCCTCCGGCCCCACCACCCACCGCACACACAGCACCTTCCCTGTCCAGGCAACCTCGGCCAGCACGCCGGCCGCCCCCTCCATCTTCACCACTCCCCGCAGCACGGCGGCTCCCTTCCGCTCCAGCGCCATTCCCGCCACATCGCTAGGCGCCTCCGCCCCGGCCTCCGGCCGTACCAGGGCCAGTACCACTCCGGCCGAGGGTGCCAGCCCACCTGCCCCGAGCGCCAGTGTGCCGCCCCCGCACCCCACCACCACGGGGACTCCTCCCAGTGACACCTCTAGCCAGCCTGTCGCCACGGGGGTGCCCTCTCCGCCGTCGGTCACATCCTCCGCCACGCCCAGCAGCACACTCTATGCTCCCGCGTCCACCACCTCCACTCCCGTGGCCACCAATAGCCCGACCGCGTCCACGGGGGTGCCTCGCTCCCCTCCACCTGCCCCCAGCACAGAGCCCGCCTCCGCCTCCACCCCGAACACCAGCCCTCTGCCCACCGACACGACCACACTCCCCACCACCCACACCACTGCCGGCCCCTCGCCTCCCGCCAGCACGCCCACCCGCTCCACCACGCAGGTCGCCACTCCCAGGGACACCGCAGCCCCGGCCACCTCCCTCACGGCCACTCTGCCCTCTGCCGCCGCCGCACACACCACCGGGGCTGCTAGCACCCTCCTGGTGACCACGCCCAGGCCCACCGCACGGCCCAGCGCTCCGGCCCTCACCTCTTCCACCATCTACTCCAGCGGGGGCACCCTCACTTCCGCATTCACCTCACCCCTCCCGGCCTCCGCCACGCTGCACACATCCACGACTCTCCCTCCCTCCTCGGTCAGGACGGGAGCCCCCAGCTCCACGCCCGCCACCACCGAGGCCGCATCCACCGGCCCCGCGGCTCCATCCACCACCGCCCCCTCCGCCGTGGCCCTCGGCTCCACACTCGCTCTGGCCAGCACCTCAGCCACCCCCGCCCCCGCCCCCGCCCCCGCGGCCACGGCCACGCCCACGGCCACCCCCGCCACCGGGATCATCTCCTCCGGCCCCACCACCCACCGCACACACAGCACCTTCCCTGTCCAGGCAACCTCGGCCAGCACGCCGGCCGCCCCCTCCATCTTCACCACTCCCCGCAGCACGGCGGCTCCCTTCCGCTCCAGCGCCATTCCCGCCACATCGCTAGGCGCCTCCGCCCCGGCCTCCGGCCGTACCAGGGCCAGTACCCCTCCGGCCGAGGGTGCCAGCCCACCTGCCCCGAGCGCCAGTGTGCCGCCCCCGCACCCCACCACCACGGGGACTCCTCCCAGTGACACCTCTAGCCAGCCTGTCGCCACGGGGGTGCCCTCTCCGCCGTCGGTCACATCCTCCGCCACGCCCAGCAGCACACTCTATGCTCCCGCGTCCACCACCTCCACTCCCGTGGCCACCAATAGCCCGACCGCGTCCACGGGGGTGCCTCGCTCCCCTCCACCTGCCCCCAGCACAGAGCCCGCCTCCGCCTCCACCCCGAACACCAGCCCTCTGCCCACCGACACGACCACACTCCCCACCACCCACACCACTGCCGGCCCCTCGCCTCCCGCCAGCACGCCCACCCGCTCCACCACGCAGGTCGCCACTCCCAGGGACACCGCAGCCCCGGCCACCTCCCTCACGGCCACTCTGCCCTCTGCCGCCGCCGCACACACCACCGGGGCTGCTAGCACCCTCCTGGTGACCACGCCCAGGCCCACCGCACGGCCCAGCGCTCCGGCCCTCACCTCTTCCACCATCTACTCCAGCGGGGGCACCCTCACTTCCGCATTCACCTCACCCCTCCCGGCCTCCGCCACGCTGCACACATCCACGACTCTCCCTCCCTCCTCGGTCAGGACGGGAGCCCCCAGCTCCACGCCCGCCACCACCGAGGCCGCATCCACCGGCCCCGCGGCTCCATCCACCACCGCCCCCTCCGCCGTGGCCCTCGGCTCCACACTCGCTCTGGCCAGCACCTCAGCCACCCCCGCCCCCGCCCCCGCCCCCGCGGCCACGGCCACGCCCACGGCCACCCCCGCCACCGGGATCATCTCCTCCGGCCCCACCACCCACCGCACACACAGCACCTTCCCTGTCCAGGCAACCTCGGCCAGCACGCCGGCCGCCCCCTCCATCTTCACCACTCCCCGCAGCACGGCGGCTCCCTTCCGCTCCAGCGCCATTCCCGCCACATCGCTAGGCGCCTCCGCCCCGGCCTCCGGCCGTACCAGGGCCAGTACCCCTCCGGCCGAGGGTGCCAGCCCACCTGCCCCGAGCGCCAGTGTGCCGCCCCCGCACCCCACCACCACGGGGACTCCTCCCAGTGACACCTCTAGCCAGCCTGTCGCCACGGGGGTGCCCTCTCCGCCGTCGGTCACATCCTCCGCCACGCCCAGCAGCACACTCTATGCTCCCGCGTCCACCACCTCCACTCCCGTGGCCACCAATAGCCCGACCGCGTCCACGGGGGTGCCTCGCTCCCCTCCACCTGCCCCCAGCACAGAGCCCGCCTCCGCCTCCACCCCGAACACCAGCCCTCTGCCCACCGACACGACCACACTCCCCACCACCCACACCACTGCCGGCCCCTCGCCTCCCGCCAGCACGCCCACCCGCTCCACCACGCAGGTCGCCACTCCCAGGGACACCGCAGCCCCGGCCACCTCCCTCACGGCCACTCTGCCCTCTGCCGCCGCCGCACACACCACCGGGGCTGCTAGCACCCTCCTGGTGACCACGCCCAGGCCCACCGCACGGCCCAGCGCTCCGGCCCTCACCTCTTCCACCATCTACTCCAGCGGGGGCACCCTCACTTCCGCATTCACCTCACCCCTCCCGGCCTCCGCCACGCTGCACACATCCACGACTCTCCCTCCCTCCTCGGTCAGGACGGGAGCCCCCAGCTCCACGCCCGCCACCACCGAGGCCGCATCCACCGGCCCCGCGGCTCCATCCACCACCGCCCCCTCCGCCGTGGCCCTCGGCTCCACACTCGCTCTGGCCAGCACCTCAGCCACCCCCGCCCCCGCCCCCGCCCCCGCGGCCACGGCCACGCCCACGGCCACCCCCGCCACCGGGATCATCTCCTCCGGCCCCACCACCCACCGCACACACAGCACCTTCCCTGTCCAGGCAACCTCGGCCAGCACGCCGGCCGCCCCCTCCATCTTCACCACTCCCCGCAGCACGGCGGCTCCCTTCCGCTCCAGCGCCATTCCCGCCACATCGCTAGGCGCCTCCGCCCCGGCCTCCGGCCGTACCAGGGCCAGTACCCCTCCGGCCGAGGGTGCCAGCCCACCTGCCCCGAGCGCCAGTGTGCCGCCCCCGCACCCCACCACCACGGGGACTCCTCCCAGTGACACCTCTAGCCAGCCTGTCGCCACGGGGGTGCCCTCTCCGCCGTCGGTCACATCCTCCGCCACGCCCAGCAGCACACTCTATGCTCCCGCGTCCACCACCTCCACTCCCGTGGCCACCAATAGCCCGACCGCGTCCACGGGGGTGCCTCGCTCCCCTCCACCTGCCCCCAGCACAGAGCCCGCCTCCGCCTCCACCCCGAACACCAGCCCTCTGCCCACCGACACGACCACACTCCCCACCACCCACACCACTGCCGGCCCCTCGCCTCCCGCCAGCACGCCCACCCGCTCCACCACGCAGGTCGCCACTCCCAGGGACACCGCAGCCCCGGCCACCTCCCTCACGGCCACTCTGCCCTCTGCCGCCGCCGCACACACCACCGGGGCTGCTAGCACCCTCCTGGTGACCACGCCCAGGCCCACCGCACGGCCCAGCGCTCCGGCCCTCACCTCTTCCACCATCTACTCCAGCGGGGGCACCCTCACTTCCGCATTCACCTCACCCCTCCCGGCCTCCGCCACGCTGCACACATCCACGACTCTCCCTCCCTCCTCGGTCAGGACGGGAGCCCCCAGCTCCACGCCCGCCACCACCGAGGCCGCATCCACCGGCCCCGCGGCTCCATCCACCACCGCCCCCTCCGCCGTGGCCCTCGGCTCCACACTCGCTCTGGCCAGCACCTCAGCCACCCCCGCCCCCGCCCCCGCCCCCGCGGCCACGGCCACGCCCACGGCCACCCCCGCCACCGGGATCATCTCCTCCGGCCCCACCACCCACCGCACACACAGCACCTTCCCTGTCCAGGCAACCTCGGCCAGCACGCCGGCCGCCCCCTCCATCTTCACCACTCCCCGCAGCACGGCGGCTCCCTTCCGCTCCAGCGCCATTCCCGCCACATCGCTAGGCGCCTCCGCCCCGGCCTCCGGCCGTACCAGGGCCAGTACCCCTCCGGCCGAGGGTGCCAGCCCACCTGCCCCGAGCGCCAGTGTGCCGCCCCCGCACCCCACCACCACGGGGACTCCTCCCAGTGACACCTCTAGCCAGCCTGTCGCCACGGGGGTGCCCTCTCCGCCGTCGGTCACATCCTCCGCCACGCCCAGCAGCACACTCTATGCTCCCGCGTCCACCACCTCCACTCCCGTGGCCACCAATAGCCCGACCGCGTCCACGGGGGTGCCTCGCTCCCCTCCACCTGCCCCCAGCACAGAGCCCGCCTCCGCCTCCACCCCGAACACCAGCCCTCTGCCCACCGACACGACCACACTCCCCACCACCCACACCACTGCCGGCCCCTCGCCTCCCGCCAGCACGCCCACCCGCTCCACCACGCAGGTCGCCACTCCCAGGGACACCGCAGCCCCGGCCACCTCCCTCACGGCCACTCTGCCCTCTGCCGCCGCCGCACACACCACCGGGGCTGCTAGCACCCTCCTGGTGACCACGCCCAGGCCCACCGCACGGCCCAGCGCTCCGGCCCTCACCTCTTCCACCATCTACTCCAGCGGGGGCACCCTCACTTCCGCATTCACCTCACCCCTCCCGGCCTCCGCCACGCTGCACACATCCACGACTCTCCCTCCCTCCTCGGTCAGGACGGGAGCCCCCAGCTCCACGCCCGCCACCACCGAGGCCGCATCCACCGGCCCCGCGGCTCCATCCACCACCGCCCCCTCCGCCGTGGCCCTCGGCTCCACACTCGCTCTGGCCAGCACCTCAGCCACCCCCGCCCCCGCCCCCGCCCCCGCGGCCACGGCCACGCCCACGGCCACCCCCGCCACCGGGATCATCTCCTCCGGCCCCACCACCCACCGCACACACAGCACCTTCCCTGTCCAGGCAACCTCGGCCAGCACGCCGGCCGCCCCCTCCATCTTCACCACTCCCCGCAGCACGGCGGCTCCCTTCCGCTCCAGCGCCATTCCCGCCACATCGCTAGGCGCCTCCGCCCCGGCCTCCGGCCGTACCAGGGCCAGTACCCCTCCGGCCGAGGGTGCCAGCCCACCTGCCCCGAGCGCCAGTGTGCCGCCCCCGCACCCCACCACCACGGGGACTCCTCCCAGTGACACCTCTAGCCAGCCTGTCGCCACGGGGGTGCCCTCTCCGCCGTCGGTCACATCCTCCGCCACGCCCAGCAGCACACTCTATGCTCCCGCGTCCACCACCTCCACTCCCGTGGCCACCAATAGCCCGACCGCGTCCACGGGGGTGCCTCGCTCCCCTCCACCTGCCCCCAGCACAGAGCCCGCCTCCGCCTCCACCCCGAACACCAGCCCTCTGCCCACCGACACGACCACACTCCCCACCACCCACACCACTGCCGGCCCCTCGCCTCCCGCCAGCACGCCCACCCGCTCCACCACGCAGGTCGCCACTCCCAGGGACACCGCAGCCCCGGCCACCTCCCTCACGGCCACTCTGCCCTCTGCCGCCGCCGCACACACCACCGGGGCTGCTAGCACCCTCCTGGTGACCACGCCCAGGCCCACCGCACGGCCCAGCGCTCCGGCCCTCACCTCTTCCACCATCTACTCCAGCGGGGGCACCCTCACTTCCGCATTCACCTCACCCCTCCCGGCCTCCGCCACGCTGCACACATCCACGACTCTCCCTCCCTCCTCGGTCAGGACGGGAGCCCCCAGCTCCACGCCCGCCACCACCGAGGCCGCATCCACCGGCCCCGCGGCTCCATCCACCACCGCCCCCTCCGCCGTGGCCCTCGGCTCCACAGCTCGCTCTGGCCAGCACCTCAGCCACCCCCGCCCCCGCCCCCGCCCCCGCGGCCACGGCCACGCCCACGGCCACCCCCGCCACCGGGATCATCTCCTCCGGCCCCACCACCCACCGCACACACAGCACCTTCCCTGTCCAGGCAACCTCGGCCAGCACGCCGGCCGCCCCCTCCATCTTCACCACTCCCCGCAGCACGGCGGCTCCCTTCCGCTCCAGCGCCATTCCCGCCACATCGCTAGGCGCCTCCGCCCCGGCCTCCGGCCGTACCAGGGCCAGTACCCCTCCGGCCGAGGGTGCCAGCCCACCTGCCCCGAGCGCCAGTGTGCCGCCCCCGCACCCCACCACCACGGGGACTCCTCCCAGTGACACCTCTAGCCAGCCTGTCGCCACGGGGGTGCCCTCTCCGCCGTCGGTCACATCCTCCGCCACGCCCAGCAGCACACTCTATGCTCCCGCGTCCACCACCTCCACTCCCGTGGCCACCAATAGCCCGACCGCGTCCACGGGGGTGCCTCGCTCCCCTCCACCTGCCCCCAGCACAGAGCCCGCCTCCGCCTCCACCCCGAACACCAGCCCTCTGCCCACCGACACGACCACACTCCCCACCACCCACACCACTGCCGGCCCCTCGCCTCCCGCCAGCACGCCCACCCGCTCCACCACGCAGGTCGCCACTCCCAGGGACACCGCAGCCCCGGCCACCTCCCTCACGGCCACTCTGCCCTCTGCCGCCGCCGCACACACCACCGGGGCTGCTAGCACCCTCCTGGTGACCACGCCCAGGCCCACCGCACGGCCCAGCGCTCCGGCCCTCACCTCTTCCACCATCTACTCCAGCGGGGGCACCCTCACTTCCGCATTCACCTCACCCCTCCCGGCCTCCGCCACGCTGCACACATCCACGACTCTCCCTCCCTCCTCGGTCAGGACGGGAGCCCCCAGCTCCACGCCCGCCACCACCGAGGCCGCATCCACCGGCCCCGCGGCTCCATCCACCACCGCCCCCTCCGCCGTGGCCCTCGGCTCCACACTCGCTCTGGCCAGCACCTCAGCCACCCCCGCCCCCGCCCCCGCCCCCGCGGCCACGGCCACGCCCACGGCCACCCCCGCCACCGGGATCATCTCCTCCGGCCCCACCACCCACCGCACACACAGCACCTTCCCTGTCCAGGCAACCTCGGCCAGCACGCCGGCCGCCCCCTCCATCTTCACCACTCCCCGCAGCACGGCGGCTCCCTTCCGCTCCAGCGCCATTCCCGCCACATCGCTAGGCGCCTCCGCCCCGGCCTCCGGCCGTACCAGGGCCAGTACCCCTCCGGCCGAGGGTGCCAGCCCACCTGCCCCGAGCGCCAGTGTGCCGCCCCCGCACCCCACCACCACGGGGACTCCTCCCAGTGACACCTCTAGCCAGCCTGTCGCCACGGGGGTGCCCTCTCCGCCGTCGGTCACATCCTCCGCCACGCCCAGCAGCACACTCTATGCTCCCGCGTCCACCACCTCCACTCCCGTGGCCACCAATAGCCCGACCGCGTCCACGGGGGTGCCTCGCTCCCCTCCACCTGCCCCCAGCACAGAGCCCGCCTCCGCCTCCACCCCGAACACCAGCCCTCTGCCCACCGACACGACCACACTCCCCACCACCCACACCACTGCCGGCCCCTCGCCTCCCGCCAGCACGCCCACCCGCTCCACCACGCAGGTCGCCACTCCCAGGGACACCGCAGCCCCGGCCACCTCCCTCACGGCCACTCTGCCCTCTGCCGCCGCCGCACACACCACCGGGGCTGCTAGCACCCTCCTGGTGACCACGCCCAGGCCCACCGCACGGCCCAGCGCTCCGGCCCTCACCTCTTCCACCATCTACTCCAGCGGGGGCACCCTCACTTCCGCATTCACCTCACCCCTCCCGGCCTCCGCCACGCTGCACACATCCACGACTCTCCCTCCCTCCTCGGTCAGGACGGGAGCCCCCAGCTCCACGCCCGCCACCACCGAGGCCGCATCCACCGGCCCCGCGGCTCCATCCACCACCGCCCCCTCCGCCGTGGCCCTCGGCTCCACGCTCGCTCTGGCCAGCACCTCAGCCACCCCCGCCCCCGCCCCCGCCCCCGGCCCGCCCCCCCCGCGCCACCTCGCCACTGCCACTCCCCCGGCCACCCCCC